>NC_057800.1:544823432-544955373 GCF_018294505.1 Triticum aestivum
CAGCATTGATCGGCTTCAGTTAGCAGCAGTAGCGAAGGAATCGCTCGATCGGGTTCAGTTAACAGTCATCGATCAATCGAGCGGGTTCAGTAACGCGTAGCCTGTAGTGCAATCGCTCGGGTTCAGTTAGAGCCCAACGCCTCACTCGGGTTCAGTTAGAGCCAACGCCTCGCACACACGCGCGTACGTGTACGAGAGAAACACGCATCGCTCGGCCCCCGACCTCCCACCGTAATCGGGAACTCTCCAAAATTTTCCTCGCCCTCGCTTCTACCACGGTTTTTCCGTCATGGACGGCCCAAAGAATGTCATGCGGCTGCGTCTCCGGCCCGCCTAGGAGGAAAAGCCCATTTTCTGTAATGATTTTTTGTCATAGAAGTAGGAGCCCACCACATCTATGATGATACCGGGTTTTGTCACAATTATCATCATAGAAGTGTCATATGTATGACAGAAAAAAATTCGTTCAGCCCAAAATGTCACGGATGTGTCTTTTTTGTAGTGGATCCATCGGCCTTCTATACGGGCCTTAGGGTCCATGGGCCTTCTACGGGCCGTAGGGTCCATGGGCCTTCTACAGGCCGTACGATCCATGGGCCTTCTACGGGCCGTACTATCCATGGGCCTCATATGGGCCGTAGGATCCATGGGCCTTCTACGAGGCGTATCATCATTTTGCCAATCATGGGCCGTACTATTCGTGGACCATAACGGGCCGTTAATAGGCCGTATTTGACAACTCTATGAAAACAGCCCAACGGGTTTTTTTACATGAAAACGGCCCAACGTATTAACGATCCGCAAACGGGCCGACTGTAATGACAGGCTGAATTTGGCCCATAAGAAGAAAATGACAGTAACAAGCCGTATGTAACTGAATGCTGCAAATGAGCCCAAGAATCAATGGGCCCTGAGAAGGCCGAAAGATAACTTGGGCTGGAAACGGCCCAATGGAATAACGGGCCATTAATGGGTATAAAGTGATACACTGGTCATTACGGGCCAGTTTCACCACGGGCCGTTAATGGGCCAAGAGTTACAAAGGTCCTCATATGGGCCGAAAGAAGTCATGGGCCACACATGGGCCGGAAGTTAAAATGGGCTGAATCATATTGGACGGCCCAGATGATGCTACTGGGCCTAATTCGGATAGGGCATAATGGGCCCTGGGTTAGCGGGCTGTAAATGGGCTATATGCGAACAGGCCGTTAACAGGCTTTCCGTGGGCCGGCCCGCCACCTTTTGACCAAGTCAAACGGGTCGGCCTTTTCACAGGAATGGCCCTCTGTTGGGCCGTGCCACGTATCGTCGTATCATAGGCGCCTTCGGTCCAATGAGCGGATGACATCTGTCCCAATGGTGAGCCGACACGTGTTTCCTCCAGCCAATGATGATTTTACACGTGGAAAATCCCCATTGGTCGGGGCTGTTAACGGGTTATCGGATCCAAAACCCGACCCGATAGCTTAACGGTGTTCCGTTACGGTGGATGCCACGTGTCGGTCACCCTTGACGAAAGCACTTCTGTGACGCGCGATTTATCGTCATGGAAGTGGACACTTCCGTGATGATAATTTTGGTAATGTCATCGAACACTTCTATGACAGCACAGGCATGACTATCTTGATTCTGTCATATAATCGTCATGGATGTACATGCATGACAAAAAACGCGACCTACTGTGACAAACATGTATCATCACGGAAGTGTATTTTTTTGTAGTGTCAATCTTACCAATACCAGTTGCAATTAATGGCTATGTTCTGTATGGTCGATGTATTAAGCATGTTCTAGTAAACATGCCTAACATGTTTTTGCTACTATCCCTACCTTTTTATAGACATATGGGCCATTCTCTGCGCTGGCAGCACCCGCCTTGTGATGTTTAACTATGCCAATTGCATTTTTATCAGTACCAGTTTCAATGTCTATTAAGCCTGTTACAATTAACACTTGAATCCATTTTTAAACAGTTGCATTTCAATGGCTACAAACTTACAAAACATGACTTAGGATGTTGTTAAGCCTGTTGCAATTAATAGTTGTATCCATTTTTTAATCTGCCCATTTGCTACCATGCTACTCTCCACAATGAAGATATACTAGAGATGCTGCCCCATTTGCTATTTTTGGTGGATGTTAAACCTGTTGTACTTAACATGCTTGTCCATGTACTTACGCAGGGTCATAACAGCCGATGTTGTTGTTTGCTGTTAAGGTTAGCTGCATCCCATGTCTTACAGTATTTCACATCATTTGTGCAATTGCAGTTTAACTTCTACCATTTACTGGTTGCCTGTAGGTACACATGTCAGTGGCACTGATCCACGCTTCGACCCGGAGGAACAGCTTGCCTCCACCGCCACTGACTTTGGGCGGGCTCTGGCCAAGATGAAGTGCCCCAGCAACTACCTCTCAGGACTTACCAAGTATGTACCCACCAGTTCAATCTTACCAATACCAGTTGCAATTAATGTCTATGTTTTGTATTGTTGATGTATTAAGCATGTTGTAGTAAACATGCCTAACACGTTTGAGCTATTTTCCCTACCTTTTTATAGACAAGTGGGCCATTATCTACTCTGGCAGCACCTGCCCTGTGATATTTAACTCTTCCAATTGCATTTTTATCAGTACCGGTTTCAATGGCCATTGAGCCTGTTGCAATTAACAGTTGTATCCATTTTTAAGGAGTTGTATTTCCTACAAACTTACAAAACATGAATAGGATGTTGTTAAGCCTGTTGCAATTAACAGTTGTATCCATTTTTTAATCCGTCCCTTTGCTACCCTGCTACTCTTTTGAAATGAAGATATCACTATAGATGCTGCCATTTTATCACCATTTACTATTTTTGGTGGATGTTAACCCTGTTGTAGTTAACATCGGCTTTCCATGTACTTACACATGGCTACAATGGATGATGCTGTTGTTTGCCGTCGAGGTTAGCTGCATCCCATGTCTTATACACCATCTATTCCTAAATATAAGTATTTTTAGAGATTCCAATATAGACTACATAAGGAGCAAAATGAGTGAATCTAGATTCTAATCTATACCATATCTATAGTTCTATATACATCCATATGTAGTTCATATTGAAATCTAAAAAAAGTACTTGTACTTAGGAACATACGTAGTTGTATTTTACATCATTTGTGCAATCTTAGTTTAGCTTCTAACATTTACTGGTTGCTTGTAGGTACATATATGAGGGGTACTGATCCACGCTTCGATCCCTTTTGCGTATGGGGCAATGAGATATTCATGAACAAGCGTCAAGTGAGGAAACTAAGAAAGATTGTTAGGCGAAAGAAACGGGTGATTGGAATTAAGCTCTTTATTTACACTTTGTCGAAGACAATAGTGAACTTTAGGATGGTAAGTAATGTGTTGCCTTTCCCCCCTGCCCACAACAAGTTACTCTATTAGACTTCAGTATCTGATATTTTTCTCTTTTCAGTGGTTTCCGAAGCTATTTACCGATGATTACCTTGCAAACTACAAGACCAGAGTGGAGGCAACTAAGGTTAAAGTATATAATTCATGCTACCATGATAATGCTCCAGAAGTCTTCCTGAAGGCGGTGAAGGATGGGCGGGCGATTGTCACAAGGGGTTGGACAAAAGTGGTTCGTGCCTATGGCAAGCAGGAAGGCACATTATGGGCTTTCCGCTTCTTCAACACCGTCGGCAGTGAAAATGATTTACACTTGTCTCTTCACCTTTACCGCCTTTAAATACTGCGGTTCATCATAGTTAATTGCTGCCTAATCCTATATTTACTGAACATATTGTACTGGCAATTTTATTTATGGATTCGTTGTTGAACCATTGTTCTGAGAATTTGAATTGCACGTTTCGTATTTCAAAATTTCCAATTAGAATAATAAATTATAGGCAAAATAAAAATAGAATAGACGGTCATGGACCTTTGCAAACGGTTCTAGCAGTAAAAGCGCTTGCGATGGATAGCCCAATGCTACACAGTTTTCTACATCAAATCATGTGTAATGTAGTTAATGAAAGCAAACAGTTAACCAAGGCAGAGCGTGTGTGATAGTTACACCTTTCACACACGAGCATATACATAAAACCGTGTGGGGTGTACATCCGAATGGAAAAGTTTTCCCTGGATTGATTATGTGGGATGTACATAAGAACGGAAACATATTCCTTGGATTGACTGTGTGTGATATACATACGAACGGAAATGTTTTTCTGGGATTCACCATGTGGGATGTACATACCTACGGAAATGATTTCTAGGATTCACCGTGTGGGATGTACATACCTACGGAAATGATTTATGGGATTCACCGTGTGGGATGTACATACCTATGGAAATGATTGGGTTTCGATGCCTCGCCCGATCGCACACGGCCCCAGCCTGGGTCCCAGGAGGGCCTATCCCGATGATTTCTGGGTCGTGTGGGAAGGAGACCCTATCGCACACACTCACTTGGCGACGGTTCCAAATGCCGTCGCGAAAAGGGGTTTTAAACCATTTGTTTAGGACTGACGCGCACCAGTGACTCCGTGTGATGGAGAGGTATCTCTGGGCCCTCTTGATAATACATCATCACAAGAAGCTTGCAAGCAAAGTGACTAAGGATTTAGTTACAAGATGATGTATTACGGAACAAGTAAAGAGACTTGTCGATAACGAGATTGGATCATGTTCACTTAGACAACTTGAGAGATGTTGATTTTAAGTGGGAGTTCATTAGTAATTTGATTATTTGAACTAAAATTTATCATGAACTTAGTCTTAATAGTTTTTCCATATCTATATTGTAGATCAATGGCCCGTGCTACCATTCCCTTGAATTTTAAGGCGTTCCTAGAAAATGCTAAGTTGAAAGATGATGGTAGAAACTACACGAACTGGGTCCATAACTTGAGGATCATCCTCATTGTTGTACAGAAGAATTATGTCCTTGATGCACTGCTAGGTGACAGACCTACTGCAGGAGCTGATGCAGATATTATGAACGTCTGGCAGGCTCGATATGATGACTACTCAATAGTTTAGTGTGCCATGCTTTACGGCTTAGAACTGGGACTCCAAAGACGTTTTGAATGCCACAGAGCATATGAGATGTTCCAAGAGATGAAGTTGATATTTCAAGCCAATGGCTGGGTTGAGAGATATGAAGTCTCCAACAAGTTCTATAGTTGTAAGATGGAGGAGAACAGTTCTGTTAGTGAACACATACACAAAATGTCTGGGTATCATAACCACTTGACTCAGCTGGGAATTGATCTTCTAGTTGAGAGTGTTATTGACAGAGTTCTTCGGTCACTGCCACCAAGCTACAAAGGCTTCATGATGAACTATAATATGCAAGGGATGACGAAAATGATTCCCGAGATCTTCGCGATGCTGAAATCGGCAGAGGTAGAAATCAAGAAGGAGCATCAAGTGTTGATGGTTAACACGTCCACTAGTTTCAAGAAAAAGGGCAAGAGAAATAAAGGGAACTTCAAGAAGAATGGAAAGAAAGTTGTCGCTCCCGTGAAGAAGCCCAAAGTTGGACCCAAGCCTGAAACTAAGTGCTTCTACTGCAAAGAAAATGGTCACTGGAAGCAGAACTGCCCCAAATAATTGGCGGATAAGAAGGATGGCAAAGTGAACAAAGGTATATTTGATATACATGTTATTCATGTGTTCCTTACTAATGCTCGTAGTAGCGCCTGGGTATTTGATACTAGTTTGGTTGCTCATATTTGTAACTCGAAGTAGGAGCTGCGGAATAAACGAATATTGGCTAAGGACGAGGTGACGATGCATGTCCGAATGGTTCCAAGGTCGATGTGATCGCCGTCGGCACGCTACCTCTACATATACCTTCAGGATTAGTTTTAGACCTCAACAATTGTTATTTGATGCCAGCGTTGAGCATGAACATTATATCTGGATCTTGTTTATTGCGACATGGTTATTCATTAAGTTAGAGAATAATGGTTGTTCTATTTATATGAGTAATATCTTTTATGGTCATGCACCCTTAGTGAATGGTCTATTCTTGTTGAATCTCGAACGTAGTGATACACATATTCATAATATTGATGCCAAAAGATGCAAAGTTGATAATGATAGTGCAACATACTTGTGGCACTGCCATTTAGGTCATATTGGTGTAAAGCGCATGAAGAAACTCCATGCGAATGGACTTTTGGAATCACTTGATTATGAATCATTTGATACTTGCGAACCATGCCTCATGGGTAAGATGACTAAAACTCCATTCTCCGGAACAATAGAGCGAGATAATGACTTACTGAAAATACTACATACCAATGTATGCGGTCCAATGAGTGTTGAGGCACGTGGCGGGTATCGTTATTTTCTAACCTTCACAGATGATTTGAGTAGGTATAGGTATATCTACTAGATGAAACACAAGTCTGAAACATTTGTAAAGCTCAAAGAATTTCAAAATGAAGTGGAGTATCATCGTAACAAGAAAATAAAGTTTCTACGAACTGATTATGGAGGCGAATATTTGAGTTACGAGTTTGGCCTTCATTTAAGACAATGTGGAATTATTTCACAACTACGCCACCAGAAACACCACAGCATAATCCTGTGCCCGAACGTCATAACCATAGATATGGTGCATTCTGTGATGTCTCTTACCAATTTTCCTTTATCATTTTAAGGTTATGCATTAGAGACAGACGCATTCATGTTAAATAGGGCACCGTCTAAATCCATTGAGACGACACCGTATGAACTATGGTTTGGCAAGAAACCTAAGTTGTTGTTTCTTAAAGTTTGGGGATGCGATGCTTATGTCAAAAGGCTTCAGCCTGATAAGCTCGAAACCAAATTAGAGAAGTGTGTCTTCATAGGATACCCTAAAGAAACTATTGGGTATATGTCGGTGTCAAAACCGGAGGATCTCGGGTAGGGGGTCCCGAACTATGCGTCTAAGGTCGATGGTAACAGGAGACAGGGGACACGATGTTTACCCAGGTTGGGGCCCTCTCTATGGAGGTAATACCCTACTTCCTGCTTGATTGATCTTGATGAATATGAGTATTACAAGAGTTGATCTACCACGAGATCGTAATGGCTAAAACCCTAGAAGTCTAGCCTATATGATTATGGTTGCCTCTACGGACTGAACCCTCCAGTTTATATAGACATCGAGGGGGATTAGGGTTGTACAAAGTCGGTTACAGAGAAAGGAATCTTCATATCCAAATGCCAAGCTTGCCATCCACGCCAAGGAGAGTCCCATCCGGACACGGGAGAGAGTCTTCGGTCTTTGTATCTTCATAGCCCATCAGTCTGACCCCATGTCCAATAGGCCGGACGCCCGAGGAACCCTTAGTCCAGGACTCCCTCAGTATCCCCTAAACCAGGCTTTGAATGACGAGGTGTCCGGCACGCAGATTGTCTTTGGCATTGCAAGGTGGGTTCCTCCTCCGAATACTTCAAAACAGCCTTTGAACACAAAGAACGTGTCCGGCTCTGCAAAACAAGTACCACACACAACCGCAGAGAGTATAATATTTCATGAGTCCAATCCATTGACAACTTTTCGTTGCATGATGCCACATCACCATCCGGTCATTATTTCGAACCATTTTTCGGCCTGCCGCTCCATGCTTTGAGATGCGGTTTTATTGGCATGTCTTGTCAAACCAGATATCGTGTCCCCTTATTACGGGATTCTCATCAATGCGGGCGTGGGCAATCCAACTGTGCCATCTGCGTGGCCCTTGGGAAACAGGCGAGTTTTAAGGCTAGTGGGGGCGCTTGATATTCGCTGCCTTTATAAGGGGATAAGGATTCACCCTCTTTCACCCATGCCTTCTCTCTCTCTCTGCTACCCACTCTTGAGCTCCAGCGCCCAAGTTCTCATCTTTTCCGCCTCAAAGAAGCACTCCAACCATGTCTGTATCCAGAGCGCAGGGCAAGTGGATGGTCTCCTCCGTCGAGGAGAAGTACATCTCCCAGCTCTGGGAGGCCGGATATTTGGCCAAGGAAGTCGCCCATCGGCTTCCGACCGAGGGACAGATTGTCCCTACCTCGGAGCCCTGTGAGAGGGTAGTTTTCATCCCCCACTTCGTCCGTGGGCTGGGATTTCCCCTCCACTCATTCATCCGCGGACTCATGTTCTACTATGGGCTGGATTTCCATGATCTGGCCCCAAATTCCTTATTCACCATCTCGTCTTTCATCGTTGTGTGTGAGGCTTTCCTCCGCATCCCACCCCACTTAGGATTGTGGCTGAAGACCTTCAATGTGAAGCCGAAGGTGGTGGGCAGCCAACACACAGAGTGCAGAGGCGCCATGGTGAGCAAAATGTCCAACACCGTATGGCCCAAAGGCACTTTCGTAGAGACTGTCAATGGTTGGCAGAAATAGTGGTTCTATGTCACAGAGCCCCGTGACACCACTTGGGCCGACGCTCCCGAGCTCAGGTCTGGGGCCCCAATGCGGCTTACCTCCTGGCAAGAGAAGGGCCTAGACTGGGTCTCGTCAGACGAGCTGACAGTGCTGCAGACGCGCATCAAGAGCATGGTCGACAAGAATATCAAGCTTGTCAATGTGATCCAGGTGATGCTCTTTCGCCGGTCCTTCCCTGCCAAAGCCGGACTTGCAATTTGTGGGAGTTCGATCCAGCCAAGCACCAGACCCTGTAACACTTCTTCGGTGTTACGCACAAAGGTATTTGGAAGGTGCTTTTCAAGGCCAACGAGACGTGGCCGAAAAAGACCGAAGACCGTGGGTACAACCTGACCCACCCCGCCAGTCCGGTGAGTTTTTCCGTATTTTCAAGGTGTATCCTTTACTTATATTCCCAAGGAGAATGTCTGAACTTCCCCATCATACTTTCTCCGAGCTGGACAAACAAGGCGGAGCTGATCAAGAGTCCGGCTCCATTGCCCGAAGACCCAGCAATTCCACTTCTAACGAAGATGCTGGTTCCAGCGCCCTACCAGGCGCCAGAGAAGAAGGCCAAGGGGACCAGAGGCGGTATCTGCCACAAGGGCACTTCGGACGTGACGTCCGAAGAGGCCGGCACCCATTCCCCACCCGCCATCAACGACGAGGAAGAGGAGGAGGAGGAAGAAAGCAGCTCCCCCTGAGGGAGAAGAAAGAAAAGGGCGGTCTCCACACGTCTAGAGGCCGAAGCGTCCAAGAGGGGGAGAGCCTCCCTTGCGAACGACACCGCGCCGGACACCGACAACAGCTCGGATTGGCGCCCCAGGGACAAGCCCCCGGCCGGATCGTAAGTATTCGGGGGCTCTAACGTACTTATATGTCCGACTCCTTTATCTCATAATTCTTATGCGTTGAACCACGTGTTGCAGTCAGGCCCATGACAGCTCCCTACAATCCTCTTTGGGGGATTCGCTAGATCCAAAGGCTATGAATAGTGATTCTTTGCTGACAGCCACCTCTCCCAAGGCCACAGATGACGCCCAAGTGGTGTCCCGAAGGGCTTTTACCGGCCAGGGAGAGGCACGGGAAACCTTCAAGGCGGCGCCAGAGGGTGAAACCTCGGCTGCCGAAAACCAGGGGGAGCGGATCCCCCTAGAGGCTGGCGTTGGGGGCCATATCCAATCTGTCCCCCAGCCGAATACTGTTTTGAAGACCCATAAGGCTCCGGAATCAGGTAGGCAGCCTCCTTTGAAAGAAGGAGGTGCACCTATCCCCCCGGTGACCTCTGTCCATCTAGAGGCACCTAATACTTTAATGGAAGCGCTACAAGGTGCTTCTATTGTGGAAGAATACCGCACCCTTATGGGTATGGTGATTGAGAGGGTTCAGTCCGTTAAGAGCGGACTGACCGAAGCCTGCACCAGCCTTCTAACATGCTTTGAGGTAAGCGACGTAATTATGTAAAAATAAAGTCATAGTATAGACAGTGGCCCCTGAGACTTTGTCCGGTGTTCGGAAAGAAGAGCCAAACAGAGGATCAAATAGTTTTTCGTAGGAGACTAACCATATATGTCTATGTGAGTAAGCAGGCGTCACTACTAGTCGTGACCTCTCATACTGCCGAAGTCTCCGGACTAAAGCAGAGGCTAGAGCGGGCCAAGGAGGAACTCGGCCAAGCAAGGAAACAGCTGGAGGATAAGCAAGGTATGTAATGACCTTGTGTATATCCGGAAAGGGTGAATGATTTGTGTTGACCATAGTGTCATGACACTTTCATAGGAGCGGCGACCGAGGTGGAGACCCTCAAGGCCGCATTGTCAAAGGCCCAGGAGAGAGCGGCGGAAGGACAATCCGTCTGTGAAAAGCTCGAGGCTAGGGTCGGTGAGGTCCAGCAGGAGCTCCAGGACGCCGTGAAGAAGTGCGGGTCCTTGGAGCGCAAGAACGTGGACCAAGAGTCCAAACTTGCTAAGGCCCGTCAAATTTGACAAGAGGCCCGGGTCGAAGCCCAAGGCGCCCTCCAGGAAATCCAAGAGGCCAAGAAAATCAGGGCGGGTAAGGCTTTTATTATGCAAAGCAAGTATGCGAAGAAGAGGTGTCTCTTACTGACCCAGATTTGGAGTTCTCCAGGGGCGTTTGTGGATCTGCCGTGTAGTGTCTCTGACGCTGCGGAATTCTTCTGAGCCGAAGAGGGGAGCTCAACGGAGAAGTTGTTCTGGTCGCAATATCTTGCGCCCGAACATCCGGTGCCCTTTAGCGATCAACTAAAACAGTTAGTCGAGCTGCATAGGGTGGTCGAACTGGCCATGAAGGACTTGACAATCCGGCCGTGGCATGTTGAAGCCGTACCCAGTAGCTACTTTGGGCTCATGAAGCGGCTGGTAAATGCCTGCCCCCGGCTTGACGCCATCAAGCAGTCGGTCTGTATCGAAGGTGCGCAGATGGCCTTCGCCCGTGTCAAGGTGCAGTGGGCGAAGATGAATGTCGTCAAGCTCGCGGCCGAGGGACCGCCCGAAGGCAAGGAGCACCGCACGCCCGAGCGATATTTTAGCGATGTCCAGGAGGGATCCCGCATTGTAGCGGAGCAATGTGCTAAGGACAATATTTTTGAAAGAACATAGTCATGTTATCCTATCCTATAGTATGAAACAGAGCTGATATGTAATATAATGCTTGTTATTTTTCAGATTTCACCTCCTGTGGGGCCGTTTTTATTAAATCTGAGAGTTGTCTAGTCATCGGCTTCATCCCCCACGTAGGTAGTATGGGGGTGTTTGGGATGAAACCTAAACACTCTTTGTCCAAAGACTTGGTCCTTGAAGGAGGTGTTTATCGCAACGAACTAGGCAATTGGACTATGTGGATTTATCACCCTCACTTAGCCATAGGAGTTTGACAATAGAAATTTAGGCGCAGCCCCTAGTATTTCGTGAGTCCGAACTAGGGTGCTATAAACACCTGATCGGGTAAAGACCGATTCGTCGCATAATGTGGAAAAAATCGCAAAAGATTTGTAACCTCTGAACAGCTGACCGGCTCGCGCCGCATCATGACAGTCAGTTTTCGACTTTCTCTACTGAGGTGCTCATCCGGATAAACCAGGACACAATCATAGTAGTTCTCCCTTTACTACCATAGCCGATATAGCGGAACGTAAGGTAGTAAGCACAGGAGCCGGGCAACCCAACTATTGACCAAAGACATGATTCGGAGCCAATGCATAATTATACTGTGAAAAGTGTTCGGACTTTATTGCCATGGTATGGGGCGCAATGAAGCCCCTGGCGCGTACCAAAGTGTACGGATGCAATTGATAAGATTATCAAGAAAAAATGAAGTAGTAAGCTAGTGCCATAAAAGTTGGGCCGCAAAATGTTTCCATTATATTAATACGTCAAAGTGTATTTGTACAGGTAGTGCGATAAGCAACAGGGCTATTTAACATGCCACGACCAAGGGAGAGCTGCATGCGGGTCCTGAAAACAGGTAGAGTAATCGTCAAAAAGGGCCACCTAGAGGTTCCCTTATACGTCAATGCTCCTTGCTGTCTTCGTGTATCTATCCTTCGAAGGGACTGATGATTAGACCATCCGGAAAGGCCTATGGGAAAGAACCTGAAAAGGATGAAAAAAGGAAGATGTGAAAGTATGTGTGTCCAGGGGGGGTCGAGCCGTATTATGGACCACAATCCAGTTATGCCTCCGTCTATGCCCATGGTATTTTGAGTGCATAGTTATGTACGCGTGGTACAAACACTATCGTTTGGTCAGGACTGGGACGGAGGCCAAATTGCTAGTCGAGCTCTTGATGAGCTGGACTGTCCTGCTGCAGAGTAGTCCGGACTCGTTTCACAATGTCCGGGAGCTTGGCCACCGAATTAAGGTTCTGCTTGAAGAGGCCGCTCTGTACTTCTGCTGCTAGGGCAGCGGTGTGCTCCTCGGTATGGAGGGAGCTCTCCATGTTTCCATTAACTGTTACGACACCGCGTGGTCCGGGCATCTTGAGCTTGAGATAAACATAGTGTGGCACCGCATGGAAGCGAGCGAATGCAGTTCGTCCGAGTAGTGCATGATAGCCACTGCGGAAGGGGACGATTGAAGGAAATATGCCCTAGAGGCAATAATAAAGTTATTATTTATTTCCTTATTTCATGATAAATGTTTATTATTCATGCTAGAATTGTATTTACCGGAAACATAATACATGTGTGAATACATAGACAAACAAAGTGTCACTAGTATGCCTCTACTTGACTAGCTCGTTAATCAAAGATGGTTATGTTTCCTAACCATGAACAATGAGTTGTTATTTGATTAACGAGGTCACATCATTAGTAGAATGATCTGATTGGCATGACCCATTCCATTAGCTTAGCACCCGATCGTTTAGTATGTTGCTATTGCTTTCTTCATGACTTATACATGTTCCTATGACTATGAGATTATGCAACTCCCGTTTACCGGAGGAACACTTTGGGTACTACCAAACGTCACAACGTAACTGGGTGATTATAAAGGAGTACTACAGGTGTCTCCAATGGTCGATGTTGGGTTGGCGTATTTCGAGATTAGGATTTGTCACTCCGATTGTCGGAGAGGTATCTCTGGGCCCTCTCGGTAATACACATCACATAAGCCTTGCAAGCATTACAACTAATATGTTAGTTGTGAGATGATGTATTACGGAACGAGTAAAGAGACTTGCCGGTAACGAGATTGAACTAGGTATTGGATACCGACGATCGAATCTCGGGCAAGTAACATGCCGATGACAAAGGGAACAACGTATGTTATTATGCGGTCTGACCGATAAAGATCTTCGTAGAATATGTAGGGGCCAATATGGGCATCCAGGTCCCGCTATTGGTTATTGACCAGAGACGTGTCTCGGTCATGTCTACATTGTTCTCGAACCCGTAGGGTCCGCACGCTTAAGGTTACGATGACAGTTAATTATGAGTTTATGCATTTTGATGTACCGAAGGTGTTCGGAGTCCCGGATGTGATCACGGACATGACGAGGAGTCTCGAAATGGTCGAGACATAAAGATTGATATATTGGAAGCCTATGTTTGGATATCGGAAGTGTTCCGGGTGAAATCGGGATTTTACCGGAGTACCGGGAGGTTACCGGAACCCCCCGGGAGCCATATGGGCCATATGGGCCTTAGTGGAAAGGAGAAGGGGCCAGCCCAAGTGGGCTGCGCGCCCCCCCCTTCCCCTAGTCCTATTAGGACTAGGAGAGGTGGCCGGCCCCCTCTCCCTCTTTCCCCTCCGAGGAATCCTAGTTGGAATAGGATTGGGGGGGGGAAGTCCTACTCCCGGTAGGAGTAGGACTCCTCCTGCGCCCTCCTCTTGGCCGGCCAGCCCTCCCCCCTTTGGCTCCTTTATATACGGAGGCAGGGGCACCTCTAAGCACAAGTGACACAAGTTGATCCACGTGATCTATTCCTTAGCCGTGTGCGGTGCCCCCTGCCACCATATTCCTCGATAATACTGTAGCGGAGTTTAGGCGAAGCCCTGCTGCTGTAGTTCATCAAGATCGTCACCACGCCGTCGTGCTGACGAAACTCTTCTCCGACACTTTGCTGGATCGGAGTCCGGGGATCGTCATCGAGCTGAACGTGTGCTCGAACTCGGAGGTGCCGTAGTTTCGGTGCTTGATCGGTTGGATCGTGAAGACGTACGACTACTTCCTCTACGTCGTGTCATCGCTTCCGCAGTCGGTCTGCGTTGGGTACGTAGACAACACTCTCCCTCTCGTTGCTATGCATCACATGATCTTGCGTGTGCGTAGGAAATTTTTTGAAATTACTACGAAACCCAACAGTGGTATCCGAGCCTAGGTTATTTATGTTGATGTTATATGCACGAGTAGAACACAAGTGAGTTGTGGACGATACAAGTCATACTGCCTACCAGCATGTCATACTTTGGTTCGGCGGTATTGTTGGACGAGACGACCCGGACCAACCTTACGCGTACGCTTACGCGAGACCGGTTCCCTCGACGTGCTTTGCACAGAGATGGCTTGCGGGCGACTGTCTCTCCAACTTTAGTTGAACCAAGTATGGCTACGCCCGGTCCTTGCGAAGGTTAAAACGAGTCTATTTGACAAACTATCGTTGTGGTTTTGATGCGTAGGTGAGATTGGTTCTTGCTTAAGCCCGTAGCAGCCACGTAAAACATGCAACAACAAAGTAGAGGACGTCTAACTTGTTTTTGCAGGGCATGTTGTGATGTGATATGGTCAAGGCATGATGCTGAATTTTATTGTATGAGATGATCATGTTTTGTAACCAAGTTATCGGCAACTGGCAGGAGCCATATGGTTGTCGCTTTATTGTATGCAATGCAATCGCGATGTAATGCTTTACTTTATTACTAAGCGGTAGTGATAGTCGTGGAAGCATAAGATTGGCGAGACGACAACGATGCTACGATGGAGATCAAGGTGTCGCGCCGGTGACGATGGTGATCATGACGGTGCTTCGGAGATGGAGATCACAAGCACAAGATGATGATGGCCATATCATATCACTTATATTGATTGCATGTGATGTTTATCTTTTTATGCATCTTATCTTGCTTTGATTGACGGTAGCATTATAAGATGATCTCTCACTAAATTATCAAGAAGTGTTCTCCCTGAGTATGCACCGTTGCCAAAGTTCGTCGTGCCCAGACACCACGTGATGATCGGGTGTGATAAGCTCTACGTCCATCTACAACGGGTGCAAGCCAGTTTTGCACACGCAGAATACTCAGGTTAAACTTGACGAGCCTAGCATATGCAGATATGGCCTCGGAACACGGAGACCGAAAGGTCGAGCGTGAATCATATAGTAGATATGATCAACATAACGATGTTCACCATTGAAAACTACTCCATCTCACGTGATGATCGGTTATGGTTTAGTTGATTTGGATCACGTAATCACTTAGAGGATTAGAGGGATGTCTATCTAAGTGGGAGTTCTTAAATAATATGATTAATTGAACTTAAATTTATCATGAACTTAGTCCTGGTAGTATTTTGCAAATTATGTTGTAGATCAATAGCTCGCGTTGTTGCTTCCCTGTGTTTATTTTGATATGTTCCTAGAGAAAATTGTGTTGAAAGATGTTAGTAGCAATGATGCGGATTGGATCCGTGATCTGAGGTTTATCCTCATTGCTGCACAGAAGAATTATGTCCTTAATGCACCGCTAGGTGACGGACCTATTGCAGGAGCAGATGCAGACGTTATGAACGTTTAGCTAGCTCAATATGATGACTACTTGATAGTTTAGTGCACCATGCTTAATGGCTTAGAATCGGGACTTCAAAACGTTTTGAACGTCATGGACCATATGAGATGTTCCAGGAGTTGAAGTTAATATTTCAAGCAAATACCCGAGTTGAGAGATATGAAGTCTCCAACAAGTTCTATAGCTAAAAGATGAAGGAGAATCGCTCAACTAGTGAGCATGTGCCCGGATTGTCTGAGTACTACAATCGCTTGAATCAAGTGGGAGTTAATCTTCCAGATAAGATAGTGATTGACAGAATTCTCTAGGTCACCATCACCAAGTTAGTAGAACTTCGTGATGAACTATGATATGCAAGGGATAACGGAAACGATTCCCAAGCTCTTCGTAATGCGGAAATTGACGAAGGTAGAAATCGAGAAAAACATCAAGTGTTGATGAGTAGACAAGACCACTAGTTTCAAAAGGGCAGAGGGAAGAAGGGGAACTTCAAGAAGAACAGGCAAGCAAGTTGCTGCTCAAGTGAAGAAGCCCAAGTCTGGTCCTAAGCCTGAGACTAAGTGCTTCTACTGCAAAGGGACTGGTCACTGGAAGCGGAACTACCCCAAGTGATTGGCGGATAAGAAGGATGGCAAAGTGAACATAAGTATATTTGATATACATGTTATTGATGTGTACTTTACTAGTGTTTATAGCAAACCCTCAGTATTTGATACTAGTTCAGTTGCTAAGATTAGTAACTCGAAACGGGAGTTGCAGAATAAACAGAGACTAGTTAAGGGTGAAGTGACGATGTGTGTTGGAAGTGGTTCCAAGATTGATATGATCATCATCGCACACTCCCTATACTTTCGAGATTAGTGTTGAACCTAAATAAGTGTTATTTGGTGTTTGCGTTGAGCATGAATATGATTTGATCATGTTTATTGTAATACGGTTATTCATTTAAGTAAGAGAATAAATTGTTGTTCTGTTTATATGAATAAAACCTTATATGGTTACACACCCAATGAAAATAGTTTGTTGGATCTCGATCATAGTGATACACATAATCATAATATTGAAACCAAAAGATGCAAAGTTAATAATGATAGTGCAACTTATTTGTAGCACTGCCGTTTAGGTCATTTGGTGTAAAGCGCATGAAGAAACTCCATGCTGATGAGCTTTTGGAATCACTTGATTATGAATCAGTTGATGCTTGCGAACCATGCCTCATGGGCAAGATGACTAAGACTCTGTTCTTCGGAACAATGGAGCGAGCAACAGATTTGTTGGAAATCATACATTACTGATGTATGTGGTCCGATGAATATTGAGGCTCGCGACAAATATCATTATTTTTGATCTTCACAAATGATTTGAGTAGATATGAGTATATCTACTTGATGAAACATAAGTCTGAAACATTTGAAAAGTTCAAAGAATTTCAGAGTGAAGTGAAAAATCATCGTAACAAGAAAATAAAGTTTCTACGATCTGATCGTAGAGAAGAGTATTTGAGTTACGAGTTTGGCCTTCAGTTAAAAAACAATGTGAAATAGTTTCACTACTCATGCCACCTAGAACACCACAATGTAATGGTGTGTCCGAACATCATAACCGTACTTTATTGGATATAGTGCAATCCATGATGTATCTTACCGATCTACCACTATCGTTTTGGGGTTATGCATTAGAGATAGCTGCATTCACGTTAAATAGGGCACCATCAAAATCCGTTGAGACGACGCCTTATGAACTGTGGTTTGGCAAGAAACCAAAGTTGTCGTTTCTTAAAGTTTGGGGCTGCGATGCTTATGTGAAAAAAACTTCAACCTGATAAGCTCGAACCCAAATCGGAGAAATGTGTCTTCATAGGATACCCAAAGGAAACTGTTGGGTACACCTTCTATCACAGATCCGAAGGCAAGACATTCGTTGCTAAGAATGGATCATTTCTAGAGAAGGAGTTTCTCTCGAAAGAAGTGAGTGGGAGGAAAGTAGAACTTGACGAGGTAACTGTACCTGCTCGCTTACTGGAAAGTAGTTCATCACAGAAAACTATTTCAGTGACACCTACACCAGTTAGTGAGGAAGCCAATGATAATGATCATGAAACTTCAGATCAAGATACTACAGAACCTCGTAGATCAACCAGAGTAAGATCCGCGCCAGAGTGGTACGGTAATCCTGTTCTGGAAGTCATGCTACTAGATCATGATGAACCTACGAACTATGAAGAAGCGATGGTGAGCCCAGATTCCGCAAAGTGGCTTGAAGCCATGAAATCTGAGATGGGATCCATGTATGAGAACAAAGTATGGACTTTGGTTGACTTGCCCGATGATCGGCAAGCATTGAGAATAAATGGATCTTTAAGAAGAAGACTGACGCTGATGGTAATGTTACTGTCTACAAAGCTCGACTTGTCGCAAAAGGTTTTCGGCAAGTTCAAGGGATTGACTACGATGAGACCTTCTCACCCGTAGCGATGCTTAAGTCCGTCCGAATCATGTTAGCGATTGCCGCATTTTATGATTATGAAATTTGGCAGATGGATGTCAAAACTGCATTCCTGAATGATTTCTGGAAGAAGAGTTGTATATGATGCAACCGGAAGGTTTTGTCGATCCAAAGGGAGCTAACAAAGTGTGCAAGCTCCAGCGATCCATTTATGGACTGGTGCAAGCCTCTCGGAGTTGGAATAAACGTTTTGATAGTGTGATCAAAGCATTTGGTTTTATACAGACTTTCGGAGAAGCCTGTATTTACAAGAAAAGTGAGTGGGAGCACTACAACATTTCTGATAAGTATATGTGATGACATATTGTTGATCGGAAATAATGTAGAATTATTCTATAAAGCATAAAGGAGTGTTTGAAAGGAATTTTTCAAAGAAAGACTTCGGTGAAGCTGCTTACATATTGAGCTTCAAGATCTATAGAGATAGATCAAGACGTTTGATAAGTTTTTTCAATGAGTACATACCTTGACAATATTTTGAAGTAGTTCAAAATGGAGCGGTCAAAGAAAGAGTTCTTGCCTGTATTACAAGGTGTGAAGTTGAGTAAGACTCAAAGCCCGACCACGGCAGAAGATAGAAAGAGAATGAAAGTCATTCCCTATGCCTTGGCCATAGGTTCTATAAAGTATGTCATGTTGTATACCAGATCTATTGTATACCCTGCACTGATTTGGCAAGGGAGTACAATAGTGATCTAGGAGTAGATCACTGGACAGCGGTCAGAATTATCCTTAGTAAAATAAGGATATGTTTCTCGATTATGGACGTGACAAAAGGGTTCGTCGTAAACGGTTACGTCGATGCAAGTTTTTGACACTGATCCAGATGATTCTAAGTCTCAATCTGGATACATATTGAAAGTGGGAGCAATTAGCTAGAGTAGCTCCGTGCAGAACATTGTAGACATAGAATTTTGCAAAATACATACGGATCTGAATTTGGCAGGCCCGTTGACTAAGATTCTCTCACAAGCAAAACATGATCACACCTTAGTACTCTTTCAGTGTTAATCACATAGCGATGTGAACTAGATTACCGAATCTAGTAAACCCTTTGGGTGTTGGTCACATAATGATGTGAACTGTCGATGTTAATCACATGGTGATGTGATCTAGATTATTGACTCTAGTGCAAGTGGAGACTGAAGGAAATATGCCCTAGAGGCAATAATAAAGTTATTATTTATTTCCTTATTTCATGATAAATGTTATTATTCATGCTAGAATTGTATTTACGGAAACATAATACATGTGTGAATACATAGACAAACAAAGTGTCACTAGTATGCCTCTACTTGACTAGCTCGTTAATCAAAGATGGTTATGTTTCCTAACCATGAACAATGAGTTGTTATTTGATTAACGAGGTCACATCATTAGTAGAATGATCTGATTGGCATGACCCATTCCATTAGCTTAGCACCCGATCGTTTAGTATGTTGCTATTGCTTTCTTCATGACTTATACATGTTCCTATGACTATGAGATTATGCAACTCCCGTTTACTGGAGGAACACTTTGGGTACTACCAAACGTCACAACGTAACTGGGTGATTATAAAGGAGTACTACAGGTGTCTCCAATGGTCGATGTTGGGTTGGCGTATTTCGAGATTAGGATTTGTCACTCCGATTGCTGGAGAGGTATCTCTAGGCCCTCTCGGTAATACACATCACATAAGCCTTGCAAGCATTACAACTAATATGTTAGTTGTGAGATGATGTATTACGGAACGAGTAAAGAGACTTGCCGGTTACGAGATTGAACTAGGTATTGGATACCGACGATCGAATCTCGGGCAAGTAACATGCCGATGACAAAGGGAACAACGTATGTTATTATGCGGTCTGACCGATAAAGATCTTCGTAGAATATGTAGGGGCCAATATGGGCATCCAGGTCCCTCTATTGGTTATTGACCAGAGACGTGTCTCGGTCATGTCTACATTGTTCTCGAACCCGTAGGGTCCGCACGCTTAAGGTTACGATGACAGTTAATTATGAGTTTATACATTTTGATGTACCGAAGGTTGTTCGGAGTCCCGGATGTGATCACGGACATGACGAGGAGTCTCGAAATGGTCGAGACGTAAAGATTGATATATTGGAAGCCTATATTTGGATATCGGAAGTGTTCCGGGTGAAATCGGGATTTTACCGGAATACCGGGAGGTTACCGGAACCCCCGGGAGCTATTTGGGCCATAGTGGGCCTTAGTGGAAAAGAGAAGGGGCTGCCCTAGATGGGCTGCGCGCCCCCCCCCTTCCCCTAGTCATATTAGGACTAGGAGAGGTGGCCGGCCCCCTCCTCCTCTTTTCCCCTCCGAGGAATCCTAGTTGGACTAGGATTGGAAGGGGAATCCTACTCCCAGAGGGAGTAGGACTCTCCTGCGCCTCCCCCCCTTGGCCGGCCAGCCTCCCCTCCTCTCCTCCTTTATATACGGAGGCAGGGGCACCTCTAAACACACAAGTTGACACAAGTTGATCCACGTGATCTATTCCTTAGCCGTGTGCGGTGCCCCCTGCCACCATATTCCTCGATAATACTATACCGGAGTTTAGGCGAAGCCCTGCTGCTGTAGTTCATCAAGATCGTCACCACGCCGTCGTGCTGACGAAACTCTTCTCCGACACTTTGCTGGATCGGAGTCCGAGGATCGTCATCGAGCTGAACATGTGCTCAAACTCGGAGGTGCCGTAGTTTCGGTGCTTGATCGGTTGGATCGTGAAGACGTACGACTACTTCCTCTACGTCATGTCATCGCTTCCGCAGTCGGTCTGCGTTGGGTACGTAGACAACACTCTCCTCTCGTTGCTATGCATCACATGATCCTGTGTGTATGTAGGAAATTTTTTGAAATTACTACGAAACCCAACAACGATGTCGAAGATCAACTCTTCGCTTCGGAAGTTGTCCGGGGATCCGAAGACAACCTCCAGTGTGATTGAGCCCGTACAGCAGGCCTCTACACCCGGAATAACTCCTTTAAAGGTAGTTTTTGTGGGCTTGGTCCTTGATGGATCGATGCCCATTTTGTGCACTGTGTCCTGATAGAGAAGGTTGAGGCTGCTACCACCGTCCATGAGGACTCGCGTGAGGTGGAATCCATCAATTATTGGGTCAAGGACCAGTGCGGCTGAACCACCATGACGAATACTGGTCGGATGGTCTCTGCGATCAAAAGTGATCGGGGAGGACGACCATGTGTTGAATTTTGGGGCGACTGGCTCTATCGCATAGACGTCCCTCTGAGGAAATATGCCCTAGAGGCAATAATAAAGTTATTATTTATTTCCTTATATCATGATAAATGTTTATTATTCATGCTAGAACTGTATTAATCGGAAACATAATACATGTGTGAATACATAGACAAACAGAGTGTCACTAGTATGCCTCTACTTGACTAGCTCGTTAATCAAAGATGGTTATGTTTCCTAACCATGGACGAAGAGTTGTTATTTGATTAACGGGATCACATCATTAGGTGAATGATCTGATTGACATGACCCATTCCATTAGCTTAGCACCCGATCGTTTAGTATGTTGCTATTGCTTTCTTCATGACTTATACATGTTCCTATGACTATGAGATTATGCAACTCCCGTTTGCCAGAGGAACACTTTGTGTGCTACCAAACGTCACAACGTAACTGGGTGTTTATAAAGGAGCTCTACAGGTGTCTCCAAAGATACATGTTGGGTTGGCATATTTCGAGATTAGGATTTGTCACTCCGATTGTCGGAGAGGTATCTCTGGGCCCTCTCGGTAATGCACATCACTTAAGCCTTGCAAGCATTGCAACTAATGAGTTAGTTGCGGGATGATGTATTACAGAACGAGTAAAGAGACTTGTCGGTAACGAGATTGAACTAGGTATAGGATACCAATGATCGAATATCGGGCAAGTAACATACCGATGACAAAGGGAACAACATATGTTGTTATGCGGTCTGACCGATAAAAGATCTTCGTAGAATATGTAGGAGCCAATATGAGCATCCAGGTTCCGCTATTGGTTATTGACCAGAGACGTGTCTCGGTCATGTCTACATTGTTCTCGAACCCGTAGGGTCCGCACGCTTCAGGTTACGATGACAGTTATATTATGAGTTTATGCATTTTGATGTACCGAAGGTTGTTCGGAGTCCCGGATGTGATCACGGACATGACGAGAAGTCTCGAAATGGTCGAGACATAAAGATTGATATATTTGAAGCCTATGTTTGGATATCGGAAGTGTTCCGGGTGAAATCGGGATTTTACCGGAGTACCGGGAGGTTACCGGAACCCCCCGGGAGCTATATGGGCCTTAGTGGGCCTTAGTGGAAGAAGAGGAGAGGAGGCCAGAGCTGGGCCGCGCGCCCCTCCCCCCTAGTCCGAATAGGACAAGGAGAGAGGGGGCCGGCGCCCCCCCCCCCTCCTTCTCTCTCTCTCTTTTCCCCCTCCTTGAATCCTATTCCAATTAGGAAAGGGGGGGAGTCCTACTCCCAGAAGGAGTAGGACTCCTCCTGGCGCGCCTCTCCTTGGCCGGCCAGCCCCCTCCCTTGAACCTTTATATACGGAGGCAGGGGCACCCCTAGAGACACAGGTTGATCCACGTGATCATATTCTTATCCGTGTGCGGTGCCCCCTTCCACCATAGTCCTCGATAATATTGTAGCGGTGCTTAGGCGAAGCCCTGCGACAGTAGTACATCAAGATCGTCACCGCACCGTCGTGCTGACGGAACTCTTCCCTGACACTTTGCTGGATTGGAGTCCGGGGATCGTCATCGAGCTGAACGTGTGCTATGTAGGATCGAAAGTATGTCTAGAGGGGGGTGATTAGACTACTTGACCAAATAAAAACTTAACCTTTTCCCAATTTTAGTTCTTGGCAGATTTTAGCTATTGTAGGACAAGTCAAGCAATCATCACACAATTCAAGCAAGCATGCAAAGAGTATATTGGCAGCGGAAAGTAAAGCATGCAACTTGCAAGAATGTAAAGGGAAGGGTTTGGAGAATTCAAACGCAATTGGAGACACGGATGTTTTTCCCGTGGTTCGGATAGGTGGTGCTATCCTACATCCACGTTGATGGAGACTTCAACCCACGAAGGGTAACGGTTGCGCGAGTCCACGGAGGGCTCCACCCACAAAGGGTAATGGTTGCGCGAGTCCACGAGGGCTCCACCCACGAAGGGTCCACGAAGAAGCAACCACCCACAAAGGGTCCACGAAGTAGCAACCTTGTCTATCCCACCATGGCCATCGCCCACGAAGGACTTGCCTCACTAGCGGTAGATCTTCACGAAGTAGGCGATCTCCTTGCCCTTACAAACTCCTTGGTTCAACTCCACAATCTTGTCGGAGGCTCCCAAGTGACACCTAGCCAATCTAGGAGACACCACTCTCCAAGAAGTAACAAATGGTGTGTAGGTAATGAACTCCTTGCTCTTGTGCTTCAAATGATAGTCTCCCCAACACTCAACTCTCTCTCATAGGATTTGGATTTTGTGGAAAGAAGATTTGAGTGGAAAGCAACTTGGGGAAGGCTAGAGATCAAGATTCATATGGTAGGAATGGAATATCTTGGTCTCAACACATGAGTAGGTGGTTCTCTCTCAGAACATATGAGTTGGAATTGTGTATGTGTTCTGATGGCTCTCTCCACGAATGAAGAGGAGGTGGAGGGGTATATATAGCCTCCACACAAAATCCAACCGTTACACACAGTTTTCCAATCTCGGTGGGACCGAATCAACAAACTCGGTCGGACCGAAAAGGTAAACCTAGTGACCGTTAGAGATTTTCGGTGGGACTGACATGCAACTCGGTAGGACCGATATGGTTAGGGTTTGGGCATAACGTAATCTCGGTGAGACCGATTACACAAACTCGGTGAGACCGATTTTGGTAATTAGCTAACCAGAGAGTTGGTCAGGCAAACTCGGTGGGACCGATTTGCTCTTTCGGTGAGACCGAAAAGTTACAAAAAGGAAACACTGAATTTACATTGCAATCTCGGTGGGACCGATCCGCTCTTTCGGTGAGACCGAAAAGTTACGAAAGGGAAACAGAGAGTTTGCAATCCCATCTCGGTGAGACCGAGATCCCTATCGGTAGAACCGAATTGCTAGGGTTTGGCAGTGGCTTATGACAAGTGAAACTCGGTGGCGCCGGATAGAAAGAATCGGTAGGACCGAGTTTGGCTTAGGGTTTAGGTCATATGTGGATATGGGAAAGTAGTTGAGGGTTTTGGAGCATATCACTAAGCACATGAAGCAAGAGGCTCATTAAGCAACACCTCATCCCTCCTTGATAGTATTGGCTTTTCCTAAAGACTCAATGTGATCTTGGATCACTAAAATATAAAATGAAGAGTCTTGAGCTTTTGAGCTTGAGCCAATCCTTTGTCCTTAGCATTTTGAGGGTTCCACTTTCACATCCATGCCATGCCAATCATTGAGCTTTCCTGAAATAGTCATCTTGGAATAGCATTAGCTCAATGAGCTATATGTTGTTATGAATTACCAAAACCACCTAGGGATAGTTGCACTTTCAATCTCCCCCTTTTTGGTAATTGATGACAACATATAGATCAAAGCTTCGACAAATGATAATAAGCATGAAATATATCGTCGCTTTGAGAAGTATGTGACAAGTAAGAGCTCCCCCTAAATTTGTGCATATTTAAAATTTGCTTTGGACTGCAAATGCACAAGGAGTTAGAGTCATGGGTTACTCTTCCATGTCACATACATCTTGGTGGAGCGCTTAAAATGATAAGAATGAAATACATGCACTCATCACCAAGAATAGTGAATGATCACATAAGATAGATAAGATGATAATATTTAAGCAAACATTAAGTGTAGCTTATGATCAAACACATGATCATCAATGTCTCACGAGCAATGACATAGTATCTCAAGCACTCAAAAGCAAACAAAGTTCGAAAAACCACCAAATAAAGCAAGAGAGAAAAAAAGCAACACTCTCTCTCTCGAAGCCTATGATCTATACATTTTCTCCCCCTTTGGCAACAAGTTACCAAAAAGTTCCTAGAAAATGCATAGTGCTAGATCGATGCTCAAGCTTGATCTTCAGGTGGTGGTGGAATCTGGAGCACTCCAAGGACGAAGCCTTCTGTAGACGTGGTTGGAGTTGAGGCTGAAGTGGACGCTGGAGCTGGTGGAACTGAGGCTGTAGCTGGTGCAGAAGTGGTGGCTCTGGTGTCAGCAACTGGCACTGCATGTGATCTCTGATCTCTTGGCACTCTGGCAAATGCATCAGTTGTAGTCTTGCCTCTCCTCTCCTGCATGTCATCCTGGAGCTGCTCCACTGCAGTCTGAATCTCTGTCACCTTGACATCCAAGTCATAGAACTTTTGTTCCATGATTCTCTCTAAGCTCTGCTGATTCTGAGTGAGGGTGGCCAGTCCTTGCTCAATCCTCAGTGTGGATGCAATCAAGTAACCAAGCTGCTCTTGTTTGGTTTTCAAGAAATACTCAGATGCCTCCTCTTGAGTTGGCATCTTGGCAGCTTTCTCCTTCCTCGCCTTCTCCTTCTTTGCTTGTGCTTGTGCAGATGATGGTTCATTTTCAGTCATCACAACTTGATTGTCCTCAAAATCTGGACGGATGGGCAGGTGTTCCTTGTCCAATAAGTATATGCCCGTGCCCATCTTTGAGTTAATGAGCTCCTGAATTTGAGGGGCATATCCACAGCTCCTCTTCTGATCAGCTGCAGTCCTCTTGATAGTTTCTACTATGAGGCTCATGACCTTGAATTTCTGAGGCACATCAAATACATGAAGCAAATTGATCGCATGGCCTCTGATCATCTTGTGATCACCTGACTTGGGCAACAGAGTGTGTCTCAAGATCCAATTGATAGTTGGCAGCCCTGACAGAAGATAGTGCACTGAGCCAAACTTGAAAGTATCAAGTGCTTCATTTGGGATCTCCTTGTACATGTTTGACATTGAGTTATGATCCATCTTCTTCTTGGCATAGATATCCAAGTCATCCTCATGCTCCTCTGGGGCATTGATGAGCTGTGCCCACTCAGCAACAGTAGATTGGTACCTCGTACCTTCAGACATCCATGTGATCTTTCCATCTGGGTAGAAATGTGTTGTGGAGTAGAATTGCATAATGAGTTCCTCGTTCCACATTGTGAGCTTCTGCCCAACAAAGTCTGCTACTCCACAAGCATTGAAGCTGTCATACACTCCAAGGTAGTGTTCTTCATTGTCCTTGATGTATTCCCAGTCGACCCATCTCATATCACAAACTATGGGCTTCTTATCAAGCAGCACTGTCTCATAGAAGTCCTACTGTTCCTTAGTGTGGAACCTGTAGTCAACAGCAGTCCTTCTCCTTGAAGCATACGGATCTGCTTCTCTCCACTTCCTGAGCCCTGAGTCTCTCCTGAGCTTCATGTCCTCAGCCACAGAATGAGCATCACTATGGTCTGGGATCTTGGGCTTGAGCTTTCTGAGCACTTGACCTTCTTATTTTTCAGCAATGTCAGGCACTGGGGCCTTGTTCTTTTCAGTTGTAGGTATGCTCCTCGTATTTCTCTTTGGTGTTGTCTTGGGCTTGGAGGCAGCTTTGGGTGCTTCTTTGGGCTTAGATGTGGCAGCCCCTGATCTTATAGCATCACCCATAAGCTTAGGTGCCTTAGGTGTTGGTGCAGCAACCTCTTCTTCTTCCTCTTCTTCCATGATGGAAGCCTTTCCAAGCACTCTGGCTACGGTCTTCTTGACCCTTTCCTTCCTTTTCTTTCCTTCAGCAGCAACTCTTTAGGTGCAGGCTTTTCAGTTGAAGCTCTGACCTTTGACATAGGCTGACTGCCTGCTGGCGTTTTGACTTTCATCCCTGGCTTTGTGCCTTGAGCTGAGACATGTTCCTTCTCAAGCACTACTCTCTTTGAAGTTGCTTCCTCTTCTGCCACATAATCTTCATCCTTAGAATCTGAAGTTTTCTTCTTCCTCTGTCTGGTGGCAGCTTTAGGCAGATTGCTAGGAGTACTTCTGCTGCCATCATCTGAAGAACTTGAGGGACTAGTGCCCTCACTCATTTGCACTTGCTGTTCTAACATGTTCTGGCTATCACTTTGGTCTGACATGATGCAAACTCTGACTGCTGACCCTGTGAATAGTTTATAGATGAGGTAGAATAGATGAGCATCACAAAATGCAGAGATTTTTGCAAAAGAATGACTCAAAAACTTAGTTTTAGTTTCCCACTGAAATCATCTCGTATCTACCGATTTTCAAACTCGGTGATACCGAGGCAGTTTTGGAACCTAAACTAGTGAACTCGGTTGGACCGAGTCAAAGTTTGGTGGCACCGAGACTGCTAGGGTTTCACAAAGTTCCAAAATCGGTCACACCGATAAGTAATTCTCGGTCAGGCCGAGTCTCACTTGTGCAATGGCATAAGCCAAATCGGTGGGACCGAGTTTTTCAACTCGGTGGGTCTGAGATGGTTTTGGCGGAAACCTAAACCTAGAATTTTCGGATCAAAACTAATCTACGAACGCATTGACTGGATAGGAGTGTTTCAATCGTGGCAAGAATCATTAAGAACACAATGTGCTAGGAATCGGACGGGGAATAGCACTGTGATCGAGTCCATACCCTAGTTCGGCGGAGACTCGCTACGGCGGCAACGGCGGGGTAGAATTCCGTTGACGGTGATGGAGACCAGCGACTGGAGGCGGCTGGTGGCGAGGAGACGATCCGGAGACCACGTTGGCAGAGCAGGCTATCGCGCGGGCGAAGGGGTTCGGAGAAATTTCCAAATTTTTGCCCGTGACTATATATAGCCCGACCCTGTCGGTGTGACCGAGTGGAACAACTCGGTGGCACCGAGATTCATAACTGCAAGCAGTTACTGAAACTCGGTGTGACCGAAAGGTTCAAATCGGTTGCACCGAGATCGAAAACCTAGATCAACTTAATGATCTTGGTAGGACCGAAAGTGGGGTATCGGTCAGACCGAGAATCATAAAGAGGTTTTGGAAGTTTAAGTCTATGACGAATCGGGGACTCCGAGCGCTCCTCACACAGAGTGGTTCGAATCTGACTTGATCAAATTTTGTGATGTAGCATGAATAGAGTTTGAGACGAGAAAAGCATAGATAGCTAGAGGAGGTTCTTAGGCATTCTTGTCCATCCACTTGGCAAAAGGAAATAAAACCGAACAATCAAACAACAAGTGGATGTCCTCGAATGAGTAAAATATGCAACCAGCATGCTCACACAATAAGATGGCAAATGAAATATGTGACAAGGCATGCACAACCAATTCTAGCATCTATCAAGCAATTTGCGATGACAAGGTCATCTATATATGAGTATATTGACTTAGGAGTCAAGTGAGAACACTTGATCATAGGTCATACTCATCGTTTAAGCTCAAGTGGGGTTACCACTTTTACATAAAGCATTGTTGTGTTCACATCTTTAGAGTTGCTTTAGCTCAAGTCTTAGAGTAAAGCTCCCCCTAGATGTGATATCCCCCCTTAGAGGGATGAACTAACCTCGGGTTTTGTCGATGATGACTTCATGTAGATGTTGAAGATGTGGATGCTCAATGTTGATGTAGATCACTTGGAGCTATCCATTTGAGTGAATTGCACTTTCAATACCTACATGGGTTAGTCCCACAAGGAACAAACAAGGATATCCATAGACATAGAGTGATGCACACACAAGATGATGTCCATGAAAACTTTTAGGTTACCTTGTCCCTTGTCTTACCAACAAGAGGGTTTGTGACTCCTTGAACTAGTGCAAGATGTGGAAGTTGATTGCACTTGTTCTTGCCAAAATGATAAGAGTGAAGTATGTTGGCGGAGTCACCCTCAAGAACTCTCTAGTTCTTCTTCTTTTGGATCCACACCATCTTGATGGGAATCCTTGGAGTTGTAGTCATACTTGATGAAGTGGAACTTGAAGTAGTCTTGGGAATCCACTTGACTAAGGTCTTAGGAGCTTCTTCAAATGCATCAATTTCCTCTTGAAGCTTGTCCTTGCCTTTTTGCTTGTAGTCTTGTGGTGGAAGATCATCTTGAGCTTGTGTCCCCTTGAAAGAAGTATCATACTTCTCTTGTTGAGGAACAAACTTTGTCTTGGGGTATTGATCTTCTTCCCACTCAACTCCATTGGCATTGAACTTTCGTTCAAAACCAACACCTTGATTCTTCCGGTGCATTCCTTGCTTGCGCACAATTTCCTCGAATTGCTTACTCCCGGCAAGGCTTTTGTACACTCCTTTCTCTATAATTCCCTTCAATAAGCTATTTTCTTGCTCAAGTGTAACTTGGCTAAGAGAATCATTAGTGGAATCAAGAGAACTACTAGAAGCAACAATATTGGATTTAGCATGATCATTGTTACTGCTAGAGGAAGAATCTTTCTTGTTCTTGTTACTAGACTTGACTTGAGGCATGTAAGTGGATAAGAGTAAACGCTTGGCAATGTAAGAAGAACTTTTCTTGCGGAGATCATCATTGATTGCTTTTAAGAACTCATGCTCTTGCTCAAGATTGAGCTTTTCAAAGCGTAATTTCTCATGAGCTCTTAAAAGTTCTCGATGATCTTCGAAGATAGTTTCATGAGCTAACTTAAGAGTGTTTAGTTCTTTAGTTAGAGCCTCAATCTTCTCCTTATCATTGTCATTCGTTTTATCTTGATTAGCATGATTAATTGACGTTTCATCATAGTATTCATCACTAGAGTTGTCAACAAGCAAATCATCACCTAACAAGTCATCTTCATCACTATTGAAATCAACATACTCGGGGTGTGTTACCTTAGGACCTTTGGCCATGAAGCATCTTCCAATTCCTTCATTTGGTGAGTCAAATATGTCGTAGGAGTTGGTTGACACAAGTGCTAGACCGGCAACACCTTCATCTTGAGTATCTTCGGAGTCGGAGTGATAACTTCTCTCGGAGTGGCTGTCGGAGTCGGAGCCGGATACCCATTCACCAACATGAGCTTGATGTCTTCGTTTTGTGTAGCTCCTTGATGATTTTTCCTTCCTTTCCGAATCCTTGCTTCTCCGTGAGTATCTTCGTTCATAACGATCATCTCTACTCCTTCTCTCTCTTGGTGGTGATTCTTTGCTTCTTCTTTTTGGAGAATCTTCTCTTCTCTTGTAGGGAGCCGTACACTCATTGGAATAGTGTCCGGGTCTTCCACAACTGTAGCAGTTTCGCTCTCGACTAGAAGATCTTTTGTCATTGTAGGACCTTGACTTGAAGCTTCTATCTTTGCTTCTACTCTTGTAGAACTTGTTGAAGTTCTTCACCATTAAGCTCAATTCTTCATTGAAGTTTTGTTTCTCACTTGATGATGTAGGGGATTCACATGAGGCTTTGTAGGCACCACTTGATTTGTTGTGAAGTTCCTCTTTATCCTTAAGTGACATCTCATGAGCAACAATTCTTCCAATCACCTCCGTTGGCTTGAGATCTTTGTAATTGGGCATCATTTGGATCAATGTGCACACGGTATCATATTTTCCATCCAAGGCTCTTAGAATCTTCTTGATGATGAATCTATCGGTCATCTCTTCACTTCCTAAGCCGGCAATCTCATTTGTGATGAGAGCAAGCCTAGAGTACATTTCAGCGACACCTTCACCATCCTTCATTTTGAACTTGTCAAGTTGACTTTGAAGCACATCCAACTTGGATTCCTTGACGGAGTCGGTACCTTCGTGCATATCAATCAAAGTGTCCCAAATTTCCTTTGCATTCTCAAGACGGCTGATTTTGTTGAATTCTTCGGGGCACAATCCGTTGAAGAGAATATCACAAGCTTGAGCATTGTATTGCAACATCTTCAACTCATCCGCGGTAGCTTCACGGTTTGGTTCTTTCCCATCAAAGAAGTCACCTTGCAAACCAACACACACAACAGCCCAAACGGCGGGGTTATGTCCAAGAATATGCATTTTCATTTTATGCTTCCAACTAGCGAAAATTAGTACCATCAAAGTAAGGACCTCTACGGTGATAATTTCCCTCGCTAGACGCCATACTCTCCTAGGTTGTGAAACCAAGGCTATGACCACCAAAAACTATGGAGATCAAAGAAAATGGAGACCAAAGCTCTGACACCAGTTGTAGGATCAAAAGTATGTCTAGAGGGGGGTGATTAGACTACTTGACCAAATAAAAACTTAACCTTTTCCCAATTTTAGTTCTTGGCAGATTTTAGCTATTGTAGGACAAGTCAAGCAATCATCACACAATTCAAGCAAGCATGCAAAGAGTATATTGGCAGCGGAAAGTAAAGCATGCAACTTGCAAGAATGTAAAGGGAAGGGTTTGGAGAATTCAAACGCAATTGGAGACACGGATGTTTTTCCCGTGGTTCGAATAGGTGGTGCTATCCTACATCCACGTTGATGGAGACTTCAACCCACGAAGGGTAACGGTTGCGCGAGTCCACGGAGGGCTCCACCCACAAAGGGTAATGGTTGCGCGAGTCCACAGAGGGCTCCACCCACGAAGGGTCCACGAAGAAGCAACCACCCACGAAGGGTCCACGAAGTAGCAACCTTGTCTATCCCACCATGGCCATCGCCCACGAAGGACTTGCCTCACTAGCGGTAGATCTTCACGAAGTAGGCGATCTCCTTGCCCTTACAAACTCCTTGGTTCAACTCCACAATCTTGTCGGAGGCTCCCAAGTGACACCTAGCCAATCTAGGAGACACCACTCTCCAAGAAGTAACAAATGGTGTGTAGGTAATGAACTCCTTGCTCTTGTGCTTCAAATGATAGTCTCCCCAACACTCAATTCTCTCTCATAGGATTTGGATTTTGTGGAAAGAAGATTTGAGTGGAAAGCAACTTGGGGAAGGCTAGAGATCAAGATTCATATGGTAGGAATGGAATATCTTGGTCTCAACACATGAGTAGGTGGTTCTCTCTCAGAACATATGAGTTGGAATTGTGTATATGTTCTGATGGCTCTCTCCACGAATGAAGAGGAGGTGGAGGGGTATATATAGCCTCCACACAAAATCCAACCGTTACACATAGTTTTCCAATCTTGGTGGGACCGAATCAACAAACTCGGTTGGACCGAAAAGGTAAACCTAGTGACCGTTAGAGATTTTCGGTGGGACTGACATGCAACTCGGTAGGACCGGTATGGTTAGGGTTTGGGCATAACGTAATCTCGGTGAGACCGATTACACAAACTTGGTGAGACCGATTTTGGTAATTAGCTAACCAGAGAGCTGGTCAGGCAAACTCGGTGGGACCGATTTGCTCTTTCGGTGAGACCGAAAAGTTACAAAAAGGAAACACTGAATTTACATTGCAATCTCGGTGGGACCGATCCGCTCTTTCGGTGAGACCGAAAAGTTATGAAAGGGAAACAGAGAGTTTGCAATCCCATCTCGGTGAGACCGAGATCCCTATCGATAGAACCGAATTTCTAGGGTTTGGCAGTGGCTTATGACAAGTGAAACTCGGTGGCGCCGGATAGAAATAATCGGTAGGACCGAGTTTGGCTTAGGGTTTAGGTCATATGTGGATATGGGAAAGTAGTTGAGGGTTTTGGAGCATATCACTAAGCACATGAAGCAAGAGGCTCATTAAGCAACACCTCATCCCTCCTTGATAGTATTGGCTTTTCCTAAAGACTCAATGTGATATTGGATCACTAAAATATAAAATGAAGAGTCTTGAGCTTTTGAGCTTGAGCCAATCCTTTGTCCTTAGCATTTTGAGGGTTCCACTTTCACATCCATGCCATGCCAATCATTGAGCTTTCCTGAAATAGTCATCTTGGAATAGCATTAGCTCAATGAGCTATATGTTGTTATGAATTATCAAAACCACCTAGGGATAGTTGCACTTTCATGCTAGAACTCGAAGGTGCCGTAGTTTCGGTGCTTGATCGGTCGGGCCGTGGAGACGTACGACTACATCAACCAAGTTAACGCTTCCGTTGTCGATCTACAAGGGTACGTAGATCACACTCCCCCCTTCTCGTTGCTATGCATCATCATGATCTTGCGTATGCATAGGATTTTTTTTGAAATTACTACGAAACCCAACACCCTCAGCGCGCGTTTGCGCTCCCTCTTAGGGATATGGGTGGCGTATATCATGTTCACCATTTTAACCTAAGGGGGAAACTTCTTCTGTCCCCCTGTGTTCGATGGATGGGGCTCCTTGTCATCGTCCTCACTTTGCGACCCCTTCTCCTTGTTCTCGGCATTTAACTTGCCGGCCTGTTTAAAGACCCAACAGCTTCTATTGGTGTGATTAGCTGGCTTATCCGGGGTGCCGTGTATCTAACATGGACGATCGAGTATGCGGTCCAAGCTGGATGAGCCCGGATTGCTCCTTTTAAATGGCTTCTTCCACTGGCCGGACTTGGAACCACTGAATCCGGCGTTGACCGCCATGTCATCGGTATTATCACTGTTGCTTCGACGCTTGTGTCTGTTGCGTCAGGGCTTGCCGTTGTTATTTCTGGCTTCAGACGTGCCAGGTTTGCTTGCAGTATTATTGCTACGGGCTAGCCAGCTATCCTCGCACGCACAAAAGCGGGTCATGAGTGTCGTGAGGGCTACCATGGACTTTGGCTTTTCCTGGCCGAGGTGTCGAGTGAGACATTCGTCGTGGATGCTATGCTTAAAGGCCGCTAGGGCTTCGGCATCCGGACAATTGATGATCTGGTTCTTTTTAGTTAAGAACCTAGTCCAGAATTTCATGGCTGACTCTCCAGGTTATTGAACTATATGGCTCAAATCATCGGCATCCGGAGGGTGGACGTATGTACCTTGGAAGTTATCGCGGAAGGCGTCCTCCAAGTCTTCCTAGCTGCCAATGGAGTTTTCAGGCACGCTGTTCAACTAGTGCTGACCTGGTCCCTTGTGTTTTAGTGGGAGGTATTTGATGGCGTGAATATCATCACCGTGGGCCATGTGAATATGGAGAAGGAAATCTTCAATCCATACCGCGGGATCTGTTGTTCCATCGTATGATTCGATGTTCACGGGTTTAAACCCTTCGGGGAATTCATGCCCCATTACTTCATCAGTGAAGCAGAGGGGGGGTGTGGCGCCTCTATATCGGGCCACATCATGACGTAGCTTGGATGGAGTCCGTCTGCGGCATTCGGCCCGGGCATGAGTAGACTTGTCACGTCCAAATAGATAGATGTCATCGTGTGTTGGGGCACGACCTCGTGAAACATAGATCGATCTGGTATGTCCTGCTCTACTGTCCAGGTCTTGTCGCGGGTCATATGTATATGCCCAAGCTATTTCATCTCTGCCTTTACGGCAAGGTATTACGGGCTGGTGTTTGGCTTGAGTTGCCACTTTGTCCTGGCCATGTGGTGGTTGGTCAGCCGCATTGTGCGCTGACGATACAGGTTCCGGCGCCTCGTCATCGAATTGAGGTAGCAATTTGTGCTTCGGGTAACTTTTGGTTGGGTGCTCGAGGCCATATTCCTCGGCTGCCAGTATATTAGTCCATCTATCATTGAGCAGATCTTGATCAGCTTGAAGCTGTTGTTGCTTCTTCTTCAGGCTCCTTGCAGTGGCTATTAGCCGGCGCTTAAAGCGCTCCTACTCGAGAGGTTCTTCAGGAACGATAAAATCCTCGTTGCCGAGGCTCACCTTGTCCTAGGAGAGCAGAAGATAATTACTGTCCTCCGAGTCTTCGTTTACGGCCTGTTCATCAGGGCTGACTCACCCATCTTCCCGTTCATCCTGTTCGGAAGTTGGCTCAACGGGGTCTTCATTGTCTTCGTCATCGTCTAGAGTGTTGTTTTCTTCGGTGCCGGTAGTGCTGTTTTTTCCACAGTGTGACTTAGAGCGGCGCTGCTGTCATCGACACTTCAGCAGTATCTCAATAGGTTTATCGTCCACTGGGTCTTCTTTGTCATCGTCGTTATTCTCTTTGGGTGTATCCACCATGTAGACGTCATATGAGGAGGTGGCCGTCCAGTGCCCGGTAAATGGCGGGTTTTGGGCCTGCTCCTAGGGATGGCAATTTTATCCATGGATCTGGATACCCATGGATAGCCGACCCGGTTGGGCAAGGGTATGGAGCACATTTCTGCCCATGGGTCCGTGGATATGGATACCCATGAACAACCGGGTTGGGAATGGTTATAGTTTGTGGTCCATGGATATCCAATGGATACCCGTATCACATGTGGGGCCATATGCCAATGACAGTAGAAAGAGAAATTCAATGGGAAATGGCAGGAAACATGCAACTTGTGCGATGAGCTATATGCTGCAGAATCAACCTATGGTATGTCACACTTAAGGACTCATCGTATTGCTTGTTTCCTACTTATGCATGTAGTTTATGTTGTCATTTGTGAGTGAATGATGATGAGTTAATTTGATCTTTGGGAAGGCTTCATGCTGACTTTTCTATGCCCATGGAGCTCCATGGGTATGTGGGTATCTAGCGGGTTTGGGCATGGGCACAAGTTGTGCCCATGGATAATTTGGTGGATGGGCAAAGGGTAGGAAGATGGGTCGTGGGTTGGATTTGGACCAGCTCCACCTGCCCCAAACCCGACCCATTGCCATCCCTACCCGCTCCTCATCGGCATCGTCGTCCATACCGTCGATGTCTTCAGAGTCATAATCAAGCATGTCGGTTAGATCTTCGACAGTGACTATTAAGTGGGAGGTGGGTGGGAAGCGAAATTCCCCATCATCAGCCCCCAGTTCAAACCAGATATAATTCGCTTGTGAGTCCCCTACTAAGGAAAGGGTTTTTAATTAGTTTAGCACATCGGCTAAAGGTGAGTGCCAGAAGATATCCGCGGCGCTGAATTCAACGATCTGCGGCTGATCAAGCTCAGCGGACGCGGGTGCGCGTAGTTCAGAACCAGTGGCCGGAGATGAATCCGAGGTTCCGGTGACGTGGATCTCGCTCGAGGTTGGGTCTGTGTGTGGCTCCAACACTGCTGATTCCGCAACTTCTGTGGTGGGGCTGAGCTTCCCGTCTTCGGATGGCACAATCTTCTCTGGATCTAAGGCCGGAGCACTTACATGCGCTATCTCCTAAGCATGGTCCGATGACAGATTTAGGTCATGTTCATCGCGGTGGCAGGGAGCGGCTGTGGTGGGCTCGAATCTGTCGAAGGTCAAGTCTCTGCGGATATCGGCAACGTAGTTCAAGCTTCCAAACCTGACCTGATGGCCAGGGGCGTAGCTGTAGATCTGCTCTAGATGGCCAAGCGAGTTGGCCAGCAGTGCGAAGCCACCGAATACGAAGATTTGGCCAGGGAGAAAGACCTCCCTCATGGCCGCATCGTTGTAAATGATTGACGAAGCCATCGAGCCTTACGACACAGTGGAACTCTCAATGAAAGCACCAATGTCGGTGTCAAAACCGGCGGATCTCGGGTAGGGGGTCCCGAACTGTGCATCTAAGGTCGATGGTAACAGGAGACAGGGGACATGATGTTTACCCAGGTTCGGGCCCTCTCTATGGAGGTAATACCCTACTTCCTACTTGATTGATCTTGATGAATATGAGTATTACAAGAGTTGATCTACCACGAGATCGTTATGGCTAAAACCCTAGAAGTCTAGCCTATATGATTATGATTGCCTCTACGGACTAAACCCTCCGGTTTATATAGACACCGGAGGGGATTAGGGTTGTACAATGTCGGTTACAGAGAAAGGAATCTTCATATCCGAACGCCAAGCTTGCCATCCACACCAAGGAGTGTCCCATCCAGACACATGTCAGAGTCTTCGGTCTTTGTATCTTTATAGCCCATCACTCCGGCCATGTCCAATAGGACGGACACCCGAGGACCCCTTAGTCCAGGACTCCCTCAGTATACCTTCTACCACAGATCCGAAGGCAAGATCTTTGTTGCTAAGAATGGTCATTTCTAGAGAAAGAGTTTCTCTCGAAAGAAGTGACTGGGAGGAAAGCAGAACTTGATGAGGTAGTTGTACCTTCTCTTGAATTGGAAAGTAGCACATTAGAGAAAACAGTTTTGGTGATGCCTACACCAACTAGAGAGGAAGCTAATGATGATCATGGAGCTTCAGATCAAGTTACTACTGAGCCTCGTAGGTCGACCAGAACATGTACCGCACCAGAGTGGTACGGTAATCCTGTCCTGAAAGTCATGTTCTTAGACAACGGTGGACCTACGAACTATGAAGAAACTATGATGAGCCTAGATTCCGATAAATGGCTTGTGGCCATGAAATCTGAGATAGGATCCATGTATGAGAAAAAAGTATGGACTTTGATGGACTTGCCCGATGATTGACAAGCCATTGAGAATAAATAGATCTTCAAGAGGAAGACGGACGCTGATGGTAATATCACTATCTACAAAGCTCGACTTGTCACAAAAGGTTTTCGACAAGTTCAAGGGGTTGACTACGATGAGACTTTCTCACCCGTAGCGATGCTTAAGTCTGTCCGAATGATGTTAGAAATTGCCGCACTTTATGTCTATGAAATCTGGCAAATGGACGTGAAAACTGCATTCCTTAATGTATTTCTAAAAGAAGAGTTGTATATGATGCAACCAGAAGGTTTTGTCGATCCTAAAGGTGCTAACAAAGTGTGGAAGCTCCAGCGATCTACTTATGGACTGGTGCAAGCATCTCGGAGTTGGAATATACGCTTTGATGATGTGATCAAAGCATATGGTTTTATACAGACTTACGGAGAAGCCTGTATTTACAAGAAAGTTAGTGGGAGCCCTGTAGCATTTCTGGTGTTATAAGTGGATGCCATATTACTGATTGGAGATGATATAGAATTTCTAGATAGCATAAAAGGATACTTGAATAAGAATTTTTCAATGAAATACATTGGTGAAGCTGCTTATATATTGGGCATCAAGATCTATAGGGATAGATCAAGACGCTTAATAGGACTTTCACAAAGTACATGCCTTGACAAAGTTCTGAAGAAGTTCAAAATGGACCAGTCAAAGAAGGGTTCTTGCCTGTGTTGCAAGGTGTGAAATTGAGTCTGACTCAAAGGCTGACCACGACAAAAGATAGAGAGAAAATGAAAGTCATTCCCTATGCCTCAGCCATAGGTTCTATTATGTATGCCATGATGTGTACTGATGACGCACAAGTGTAGGGGATCTATCGTAGCCTTTTCGATAAGTAAGAGTGTCGAACCCAACGAGGAGCAGAAGAAAATGATAAGCGGTTTTCAGCAAGGTATTTTCTGCAAGCACGAAAATTATCGGTAACAAATAGTTTTGTGATAAGGTAATTGGTATCGGGTAACAAGTAATAAAAGTAAATAAGGTGCAGCAAGATGGCCCAATCCTTTTTGTAGCAAAGGACAAGCCTGGACAAACTCTTATATAAAGGAAAGCGCTCCCGAGGACACATGGGAATTATCGTCAAGCTAGTTTTCATCACGTTCATATGATTCGCGTTCGGTACTTTGATAATTTGATATGTGGGTGGACCGGTGCTTGGGTACTATACTTCATTGGACAAGCATCCCACTTATGATTAACCCCTATTGCAAGCATCTACAACTACAACAGAAGTATTAAGGTAAACCTAACCATAGCATGAAACATATGGATCCAAATCAGCCCCTTACGAAGCAACTCATAAACTAGGGTTTAAGCTTCTGTCACTCTAGCAACCCATCATCTACTTATTACTTCCCAATGCTTTCCTCTAGGCCAAAACAATGGTGAAGTGTCATGTAGTCGACGTTCACATGACACCACTAGAGGAAAGACAACATACATATCATCAAAATATCGAACAAATACCAAATTCACATGACTACTTATAGCAAGACTTCTCTCATGTCCTCATGAACAAACGTAACTACTCACAAATCATATTCATGTTCATAATCAGAGGGGTATTAATATGCATAATGGATCTGAACATATGATCTTCCACCAAGTAAACCAACTAGCATCAACTACAAGGAGTAATCAACACTACTAGCAACCCAAACGTACCAATCTAAGGTTTTGAGACAAAGATTGGATACAAGAGATGAAGTAGGGTTTGAGATGAGATGGTGCTAATGAAGATGTTGATGGAGATTGACCCATTCCCGATGATAGGATCGATGGTGATGATGATGGTGATGATTTTCCTCTCCCGGAGGGAAGTTTCCCCGGCAGAACAGCTCTGCCGGAGCCCTAGATTGGTTCCGCCAAGGTTCCGCCTCGTGGCGGCGGAGTTTTGTCCCGAAAGGTTTCTTATAATTTTTTCCTCGACGAAAGACTCCATATAGGCAAAGATGGGCATCAGAGGGCTGCCAGGGGGCCCACGAGGCTGGGGGCGTGCCCAGGGGGTAGGGCGCATCCCCCACCCTCGTGGATGTTGGGTGGCCCCCCTCTGGTACTTCCTTCGCCCAATATTTTTTATATATTCTGAAACGTGCTCCCGTGAAGTTTCAGGACTTTTGGAGATGTGCAGAATAGGTCTCTAATAATTGCTCCTTTTCCAGCCCAGAATTCCAGCTGCCGGCATTCCCCCTCTTCATGTAAACCTTGTAAAATAAGAGAGAATAGGCATAAGTATTGTGTCATAATGTGTAATAACAATCCATAATGCAATAAATATCGATATAAAAGCATGAAGCAAAATGGATGTATCAACTCCCCCAAGTTTAGACCTCGCTTGCCCTCAAGCGAAAGTCGAAATCGAAAAATATGTCCACATGTTTAGAAATAGATGTGTCGATAAAATACAATATAAACATGAGGACATCATAATCATTCTTAGAACAACAACATATATATATATATATATAGTTATATATATATATAGTGTTACTATTCATCAACCAGGGTGCAGAATAAGTTATTCTTCACCCGAAGTAATCTTACGATCATTTCATAATTAAATTACATTTTGAATTTGAATAGTTACATTCCTATTGATTCACTACATAAAATTTGACATAAGAAAATAAAAATATAGGTTATAAGACAAGAAATTTGCAGTTTATGTGTATTTTAAACTATGTTTTTATGTTTGTAATTTTACATAACATAAAATATTTTTTACAGCGATTATATATTTTCTTACGGCTCCTTTTTGCGTCGGAAATAAGACAAAACTTACGAAACGTAAAATTACGGTGCATTGATGGTAAAATAGAGGGAATGAAGAATAACTATTCCTCACCCAGGGTGACGAATAGCGCGACCCTCTCTATATATATATATATATATGACTGAGCTATTTTGTTAGTAGTTGTTACTATCGGCCCCCTGTAGACCCGGATGTGTAGTTTGCACGATCCAAAAGCCAGCATGCTACACACGCGTCTCCCACCTCCAGTCGTCGCCCTCCCATTTCCACGCGCCGCCGCCGTCCTCCCGCTTCCACGCGCCACCGCCGGTCCCCCGAACCACGCGCCGCCGCGGCTGGGCGCCTTATCCGGATCCTCCACCTCCCACCGTGGCTCCTCGCCGCCACCACGGGATCCCGGCAGCTCCCCCAAGCGCGCCGTGTGCGGTCGCCGGCACCCCACCGCGCGACGCCGGCGACATCCCGCACCTCGCGCGCCGCCGCGAACTTACTCACGTGCTACCGCGAACCGTCGCCTCACTCCTGCGCCAACCCACACGTCTCACCGTGAGACACCGGCGGCCACCCCCATGCCCCAAAGCGCGCCGCCACGAACTTCCCCCCGCGCCGCCTCGAACTGCTCCGTGCGCCGTCGCGAACCTCTGCCTCACTCCTGCGACAGGTCGCCCGACCCAACCGGGCGCCGCAGTCAACTAGCCGTTAGCCTTTCCTCCCGATTGCCTTTCTCTCAGATGGCAAGCACATGCCTCCTCTACATCTCTTCTTCCATCGAGCGACTACCATATAGCGTTTACTTGGGGTCCAAAAGTAGCGCCCCGTTGCCTCTAACCTCCAGCCTTGACGAACTGCACAGACCGGGGACGCACGAGCGACCTCCTGCGAGATTGGCCCCCGGTAGGCGACGAGCACAGCGAAGGAGCCCAGCGAGGGTGCCTCACCTCTGCTCATGCGTAGCTCTGGTAGTGTGCCGGAGAGCGCCTTCTGGACGCAGGTGACTTCAACTATGCCCCCAAACTGTTTGTGTTTATGTGTCGAAGGAGAAAGCTTTTAAAAAAGGATGTTTATCTCACCCCTGTGCATGCCATTTCAATTCTTTTTGTAGAACAACAGTTTACATATTTGCAAAATGGTTCACACTTTTTTCCATTCAATGTGGTGTTAAATTTTAGCTTAATGAGATAAAAATTCTGCACGGTTTGCTTCAGAAAGATGCAAAAACAACATGCACACTGATTTCCCCTGTGTATTCATGTGTGCTTTACTTACCTAATAATGTTCATGTTAGTACGTGCAAGTTGAAGCGCTATGGAAGTGCTAATGCTGATAGTCCTAAAATAATGATTTGCAGTGTATATTCCGATTCAAGTGCCTTGTTCTTCCTAGCACACATGGTGCTATGTGTTAATACCTATGGGAGAATAGCACGTACAAGAACTGTGTACTAGTGATGAAACGGGGATAAAGTCCTAAAATAATTATGTTCCTTTTATTCAGATTTAAACGCACACAAGCGCTCAACTAACTGGTATTTGTTATATTGTTTATAAATATAAATACACAACTTCTTGCTGTGCACTTGGTGTCACCCTGTTCTGGGCGTTTATCACCTGACCCCTCCTCCTGTATCATACATGCACATTCCCTTGTGTTGTTGTATGCAGTTCGGCTGCTCCCCATACCTTATGATCCTATGTGCTAAGGGTGCTACCTTTTTTGGTCCGCGGAGGTTGGATGACGGTCCAGATGCTGTACGCTGTTGCGATCTCCTCCATCGTGAAGGTCACACCACGTGCACCGTCCTCAGTCCAACCCCATGGCATCAGGATGATCGAGCTCGTCGCAAGTAGCAGTCCATGGCTGCCATCTTCCACTTTCCTCTGCCTAGGTCCTTTCCTATGGAGGTGCAAGGTTTCTACTCTTCTCCCTCCCATGCTCTCTCTCACTGTCTGTGTTCATGTGTACCGCTGCTTCAATTTCTTTGTGATGCAAATGTTGTTGATGAACATTTTGTGTAGTAAAAAGCTACAAAAAAAATCAGTTTTTCTCGTTGCAAAAATTTCTGAATTTTGCTCTGGTCTAGCAGCTCGACATGTATTCTACTTCAGTTCAGTATGTCATTTCAGTTTAGTACATCGGAGTATCATGTACGTCAGTTCAGTTCAGTACGAAAACATTAGAGAATCGACAGACATAATCATGTCGCACAAGTGCAAGTATAGGTACAGAAGTTTCTCACCATAAATAAATTGATCTGGAGTCTCCTTGACAAAACCCCATCTCTCATATTTGTTCCTATTTTTGTAGGTTGCAGCAAAAACAAGATGCACAAGTTCATCTTTTGTATGCTTTTCAGTACATCTACTTCCCAATCGTGAGTCTGATTTCCTTTGTGTTTATAGCACAAACAAGTCCTTGTGGTTATGCTTGAGAATGAGCACCATACTGTCACTTGGTTAATCAATTTTGTAGAAAGTTCTCGGGGATTTCTTTATGTAGAGTTGTTGCTAACTTCATAATTATACAGATCATGCATTCTATCCAATGAGCCATCAATTAAAGCAATTTCCAATATAGAGAGGGAAATATACAAGATTGCCAACTAATATATACTCCCTCTGTAAACTAATAGATTCCCAACTACTCCCTCTGTATACTAATATAAGAGCGTTTAGATCAATAAGTGATCTAAACGCTCTTATATTAGTTTACGGAGGGAGTAATAATTATACTTCTTTATGGAGGGAGTATTAATGCTCTGCTTAGCACATTGCTTGTAGTTGTATCAGTTACCTTTCTTTTGGAATTAGGTAGTTAATAAATAATCAAGAGGGATGGTGCACCATGACGACCGCTTGCCACCCCCACAGCTGCTACAAATTCTTGTGTGGGTCGCCGTTCCCTACTCCGGCGTGTGTCACCAGCGTAGTGACCTCCCCCAGCCAGCCCCCACGGCTTGCCTCGATGGTGCGCGCAAGCCTGTCTAGAACCACCATGATGAATAGAAATCCATCCAACTATTCACTTATGGTCTCATGATCATTTTCTTGTATAAGTGTGCCTTTTCTGCTGTATTCTCCTTGTTATTTACTTGTCAAAATTTAGTTCGAATCCACAACAATTTCCATGAGTGGATTTTTTTCGAAACGGAATTTCCATGAGTGGATTTAAAAATCAACATATGTAAAGTTTTAAAATGCATACAACAACTACAAAATATCAATTTAGTCAGTCCAGTTTGTAATGCTGCTCCACCTTCCGGTCATTGACGAGCCCCTGGGCAGGCGCTTCCTCCTCCTCTCAGGTCTGCCTCCCTCTAATACTCTCAGTTCAAATTTGCTAATATCTACAGTACTGGTTGGGGAATTTTGGTAGTTCATTTTCCTAATATCTGCACGCTGCCCCTTCCTGCAGGACCCGACCCAACCACTGCCGCCATGGCATGGCGCCTCCACCTCCCGGCGAAGGACTACCACCTCCCCGACGACGTGCCCAACCCCGACGAGGCCCGCCGGCCCTGGAGTTCCTGCCGCGACGCCTCGACCTCCTGTTCAGCCATGGATTCTTGCCATCCACAACGACATCAGGAACACGATTGGTGAGAAACACCTTCGTGCTCCTCCTCTCCTACTCTTTAGTTCACATACTGCCATCCATGAAGGCCATTTTTCTTGTAATCTAGATTTTGATCCAACTGAAAGTTCAGAGTTCTTCGGGGGACTGCTCAGATGCAAAAGAGAGAGAGAGAGGGAGGGAGGGAGGGAGAGAGAGAGGCGGCTACAATTCACTTGGGGGATGCTTTGTTGTGCAGGATTTGGGGGGTGCCTAGTCTGGCAAGAGTTTTCAAGTATACCATGTGTGATAGTGGCAATTTTCAAAAACTTTAAGAGTTCAAGTACATAAGAAAACATAAGTCCACTCTGTAAAAACAACAGTAGACGCAGAAAGTTCAGTTTTTCTATATACGATTGGTAATGCCGATGTGTTCCTTTGTGGTTTAGATTTCGGCAGTAAACTATGCAAACAATTTAAAAGTACTCAAGTCCAACTTGCAAACTAGTAGCAGTCCTATAGGGCAACATGCATCAAATTCAAAAAAATAGCAAACCGGACTTGAAGCAAATTCGCATCTGGTTGCTTATTTCGTAGCTCATCGTTTCTAATATAAGCCAATGCTTCTATTCTAATCTGGTTGTTTATTTTGTAACTCACTTTTTCTAAGATAATGTTAAAAGTCCACTAGATGAAAAATTCTCTGTGTTAGCGATCAGTACTAGTGCTCATCAGTACGGCAAGCAGCAGTACTGATCAGTATGACTTACACAAATACTAGTACTGATTAGTACTTTCTTAATGTTAAAGATGAGCAGTAAAAGATACAAGTTGCACTTCCAGGGCAACTTGTCTCACATCCTTTTCAGGTTCAGGTAATAAATGTTTGGTATTCTTATATACTTGCATCAGTTCAGACTCGCGGATACAATAAGTTGTGGGAAAACCCATACAAAAGTTCAAAGTTGAGAAACAGGGGTTCTTTGTTTCAATGTTCGCTAGTGTATGCAGATTGGGTTTGCATGCATTTCATAGTTGGATGGCTACTGATCTCTATAAAACCTTGGAAGCAGTGCTTGCATTACTAGTCCAACCATACTAGGTAAAACTGAATGTACCTAGCCAGTTCAATAACATCATCTCCTTGTGCAAAAATAGTTAAAAAGGTCGAACTAACATCTACTTCAGAATGTCGCACAAAAAAATATTTATCTGTATTTGTCTTTTTCATGTTGAATTATTTGAAGTAAAACAAAAATAGCTCACTTTTGTAACTTCCATCATTTGAAAATCTACATGCCACATGTTTGAACTTTCAATTTCTTTAAAACTAAACTGATGGTGCTCTTGTTTCAGGGCCGGGGGAGAAGGCAGAACCTCTAGGTGCATGATGGAAAAAATTGCAAGTTCTTGTTTAGATGTTCAGGATACCCTTCTCTCATTTCATATATGTTCAGGATAGCAGGTGCATGATGGAAAATTGTGTATCATGTAGTTCTTGTTTAGATGTCGTGCAAGTTCAAAAATTGTCGGTTTTGCCACTGGACGTTGGTTGCATTGTTTTTCCAGTGTGACGTCCCTTGGTATGTTTGGAGTATTGTTATTGTTGCTTTGCATGCGAATGAATTAGCTTGTCCTACTAAGATGAGGATGTGTGTGCCTGAGTCTTGAATTTTAAGAGGTCAGGGAAGATGAATAATTTCTGTCATATGAAAGGACAAAAAGGTTTGAATGAAAAATATTGATCAGTACGAGTTAAAAACGGCGATCAGTTCGGAATAAAAAGAAATGGTCAGTTTGAATTAAAAAAGAAACACACATAGAAATTCAAATTGTTAAAGTTCAAACAAAAAAGAAACCCCATGAAAATTCAAATGGTAAATGTACAAGTCATAAAATGAGAGAAGTCCAGACCATCATTGCAAAAAAATGTTGAGTTAAAAGAAAACATGCAAAACCTTTTCCTTTTGAAAAGAATAGCATTCGGTTCAACGATATAAACCATGCAAGTTCGGGGACGATAATATAGTAAACCGTTGAAAAGTTACGAGGAAAATCATACCCAAAAAACAGAGTAAAATCTAGTATGTTAAAACACGCTTAGTACAAAACTATACGAACATTAGTTCAAGTACTCTTTTTTCGGAACTTTTCAAAATTACTCTTCAAAGAATACATCAGTACAAACGCACACATAGATCAGTACAAGTACTCTGTTTTTTCTGACGAAAAAACAGCATGATGGGGCTCACCGTAATCCAACTTACTCTTCAACGGTTGCGAATTTTAGAAAACGTTCAACATGACTAAGTTTCGTATTTTCGATATCTTTCCAACGGTATATTATTTGCCTCATTTCGACAAACTTTTAAAAAAAGTCACGTTTGAAATCAAATTTCACCGTATTCGAAGTCATTTTTAAACAGTAAGTAATTCGAAAAATATTTCAATATGAAAAAGTTGCGCATTTTCCATAGCTTTCCAACGCTGTATCATTTGCGTCAATCCGACAAACTATTTGCAAAAAATCGCGAAAATACATTTCGCCCAGAATTTCATCGTTTTTCAAATTACTTTTAAATCGTATGGAATTAGAAAAAAAAAATAGATATATGGAAGATGCGGATTTTCACCAGCTTTCCAACGCCATCTTATTTGTTCAATTCCGACAAACCGTTTGAAAATTGAGTCCAAAATACGATTCACGTTTTCGGTTTAAAAAAAATGTTTTTTCAAAACTGCTCTTAAACCATAATGATTTTGCAAAAACGTTCAATATACTTGAAATATAGTTGTCAAGAGCTTTCTAACGATATATTACACGCCCTGTTCCGACAAAAAGTTTGCAAAAAAAATTTGACTAAAGAAGACGATCTGTTAAACAAAACTGAAAGCATGAGTTCAACCGTTCGAAAATCATCAGTACAACCGCGTGAAACCGTCAGTTCAAGTAGGGTAATAGAATAATATTCTGTTACGTGAAACAGAATAGCCCGGTGGTAGTTACCCCACATATCTCATATAATACCGGTAGTATATATACTATTTTATTATTTTAAATATGTTAATATACTATATCTAAGATATTTCAAATCAAGTTACATGAAAAAATTGCATATGAGTCCATAGTTTTTGTTATATTTGTGAAATACGTACATAATTGTACATAAAAAAAAGCATACTCAAAACATGGTACATACTATCCAAAAAATAGTATATATACTACCTAATCATTGATATATACTACATACTACACGTACATACTCTTGGTTTCGACAGATATTACATACAACATACAAAACCCAAGTGGTGGTAACTACCACTGCTTGTAAGAAACATTTGTCATATATATATATATATATATATATATATATATATATATATATATATATATATATATATATATATATATATATATATATATATATATATATGGGCTATTCTGTTTGTACTGATATATATATGCTTGCTAAAGTATGCTTGCGCGCATTGTGGCCTATCATACGCCCCGGCCACTTCGAGCCAACTGGTGCGCTAAGTAGCCAGACGCGCTAATCAGGTGGAAGGTCGTGCACGCTGTTGTGGGGAAAAAATTGACCGTAACGATGTTACCACCAAAACTGCTCCACCCACTTTGGGGTGCCTGGTAAAAAAAATCTAGGTTCATTACCATCCTTACTTAATATATTACTACCAACAGTAAAATTCCTAGGTCCATCACTGTCTACACTTGTTCTATTACTAGCAATGTTTAGGGATGAAATCTTCGAATGTCAGTGCCTAGTAAAAAAACCTAGGTTTGTTATCATCCATACTTAATATATTATTGCCAATGGTAAAAAGCTTAGGTCCATTACTATATATGCTTATTCTATTACTGACAATGTTTAAGGATGAAACCTTCTGATATGTCAGTGCGCAGTAAAAAACCTAGGTTCATTACCATCCATAGTTAATATATTACTGCCAACGGTAAAAATCCTAGGTCCATTACTACCTATACTTATTCTGTTACTGGCAATGTTTAGGGATGAAACCTTGATATGTCAATGCCTAGTAAAAAAAACCTAGGTTCATTACCATCCATACTTCATATATTACTGTCAATGAATAGTGACCCAAGATCAGGATGTAGCGGACAAACACATAGTAATAGAATTAAATGCCTCACTTTTCTTTGACATGCCGTTACCCTCAACCAACCTGGCGTCTCCGCGCGGGGTGGTGCGACTCGCGCCTGATTAAGAGCGGCCGGCGCGTAGCCTAAGTAAAAATGCGCGCACGCACACAATAGCGCAGCCGTATATATATATATATATTCTTCACCCCCCTCGAGGAATAGTTATTCTTCACCCCCCTTTATTTTGCCATCAGTGCACCGTAATTTTACATTCCGTAAGTTTTGTCTTATTTCTAACATAAAAAGAGACCGTAAGAAATATATAATCATAATAAAAAATATTTTATGTTATGTAAAATTACAAACGTAAAAATATAGTGTAAAATACACATAAACTGCAAATTTTCTTATTTTATGACCTATATTTTTATTTTCTTATGCCAATTTTTACGTAATGAATCAATAGAAACGTAATTATTTGAAATATAAACGTAATTTAATTATGAAATAATCGTAAAATTACATCGGGTGAAGAATAACTTATTCTGCATCCTAGGTGGTATATATATATATATATATATATATATATATATATATATATATATATATATATATATATATATATAACTCTATTCGTCACCCTGGGTGAGGCATAGTTATTCTTCACCCCCCTCTATTTTACCATCAATGCACCATAAATTTACGTTTTGTAAGTTTTGTCTTATTTCCGACACAAAAAGGGACCGTAAGAAAATATATAATCACCGTAAAAAATATTTTATATTATGTAAAATTACAAACATAAAAACATAGTTTAAAATACACATAAACGACAAATTTTCTTGTCTTATGACCTATATTTTTATTTTTCTTATGTGAAATTTTACGTAGTGAATCAATAGGAATGTAACTATTTGAATTCGAAATGTAATTTAATTATGAAATGATCATAAGATTATCTCGGATGAAGAATAACTTATTCTGCACCCTGGTTGATGAATAGTAACACTATATATATATATATATATATATATATATATATATATATATATATATATAGGTAAATTGTTTGGGACACCTAGGTGCCTGGGCACCTAGGCCTGTGATGTTAACTCATATTCAATAGTGCATGACATACAATTGACAATTAATGGCTTTCCATATTTTGTTTGCATACACTAGTAACCTAAATAGTCAATAATTTTTTTTCGAAACAAAAATAATCTGAACACTCACACTTGGATGCGTATATACGTACATGTAACAAAGAGAAAATCACATGTACATGTTTTTTGACCATGATATCAGTTAGTGGGTATTATACCTAATGAAAATATGTACGTGTTGTTTTATACTCAATAAAAATATACACATAAATGTCATAGATTTTTTAATAAGTACGTGTTGGTGTTATATTCAATAGAAATATACACATACATATACATACCTTAATATGAATATACACATGAATATACATACCTCGATGTTAATATACACATAAATATGTACGCATTGGTGTTATACCCAATGAAAATATTCACATAAATATATATATAACTCGATATAAATTTTATTTGTATATAACCATAAATTTCACACCTTTTAATAAGTGATAAATGTACCCGAGAAACCCATATATACATTTTATTAGACCACGATACCAGTTAGCGAGTATATACCTAATAAAAATATGCACATGTTGTTGTTATACTCAATAAAAATATGTACGTATTGGTGTTATACCCAACGAGAATAAATATACATGTTGGTGTTATACCCAACAAGAATAAATATACATGTTGGTGTTATACCCAACGAGAATAAATATATGTGTTGGTGTTATACTCGATGAAAATGTGTACGTGTTGGTGTACGTGATAAAAATATTGCGTAGTATTTTTCTAATTAATTTATCTTGCATCTACCATGCATGCCAAAAATCATGATAAATAAATAATTATAATTTCCTATCAAGAAGGGATAAATAATGACAATTATTAATTAGACAATCATTATTACTTCCCGCAATAGTAATGTCATGCAAACAAATAGGAAAGTAGTAATGCAAGTATGCATGCAAAATTTAAACACATCTTATCAACAAAAACTAGTGTGATCCAACGGCATCTAGGCAAGGAGCTTGGGCACCTAGGTGTCCCAAACTGTCGTCCTATATTGTCATATGATCTCTTATGCTAAAGTAATAATTCAATCACAATTTCAACTATTAATCATAAACTTCATTGAGAACCAACAAACTATAATCTCAATCATTGAGGCAATTGCAATTTAACATAACATCAGAAAGAGTCAATAAGAGCTTTTCAGCAAGTCCACATACTCAACCATCATTTAGTCTTTCACAATTGCTGACACACACACGCGTGTTATGATGTTTTAATCGGACATAGAGAAAGATATGGGCTTATAGTTTTGCCTCCCAACCTTTTACCTCAAGAGTAATGTCAACAATAATAGTTCATGAAAACTCACATCCAATTAGCTATATATATCAGGATCTTTCCAACACATTGTGCTTGCCAAAGGATAAAATGTAAAAAGGAAAGGTGGATAACACCATGACTCTTTGCATGAAGTATAAGACAAAAATAAAAGATAGGCTCTTCGCAGAGGGAAGCAGAGGTTTTCATGCGCTTTTATAGTTGGATGCACGAAATCTTAATGCAAAAGAACGTCACTTTATATTGCCACTTGTGACATGAACCTTTATTATGCAGTCCGTCGCTTTTATTTCTTCCATATCACAAGATCGTATAAAGCTTGTTTTCTCCGCACTAATAAATGATACATATTTAGAGAGCAATTTTTATTGCTTGCAACGATGACAACTTACTTGAAGGATCTTACTCAATCCATAGGTAGATATGGTGGACTCTAATGGCAAAACTAGGTTTAAGGATATTTGGAAGCACAAGTAGTATCTCTACTTGGTGCATAGAATTTGGCTAGCATGAGAGGGAAAGGCAAGCTCAACATGTTAGATGATCCATGACAATATAATTTATTTCAGATGTAAGAAAACATAACCCATTACGTTGTCTTGCTTCTCCAACGTCAACTCTTTAGCATGTCATATTTTAATGAGTGCTCACAATCATAAAAGATGTCCAAGATAGTATATTTATATGTGAAAACCTCTCTTTCTTTATTACTTCCTATTAATTGCAACGATGACCAAAACTATGCTTTTCAACTCTCAACAATTTTTATTCATCATATCTTTATATGTGAAGTCATTACTCTCCATAAGATCCATATGATCTCTTTATTTCTTTTTATTCTTTTTGTTTTATTTTATTCCCTCAAGATCATAGTAAGATAATCAAGCCCTTGACTCAACACCAATCTTTATTATATAAAGCTCATGGACTCGATTACATAGAAAGATCATAAATCAAAACTCAAAACTAGATCAGACTAAAACTTTATTCTACTAGATCAAGATATTACCAAAAGGATCGAACTAAAAAAGTAAAGGTAAAAGTGTGACGGTGATACAATACCGGGGCACTCCCCCAAGCTTGGAAGTTGACAAGGGGAGTGCCCATACTCGATACTCAGTTCTTCTTTGTTGGTGAAGAAGGTGTTGGTGATGATGGATAGTCGCACATCAAGCATAGGAGATCCTCCAATTTGCGGATAATGCCCTTGAGTGAGATGGTATGCTCCTTCAACAAAATATTTTCACTTGTGAGATACTTGTTTTGAATACGAGCTAACTCAATCATCTTGAAAGCTTCAATCTTCGTTGGGGTAAAGAGATTGTGATGAGGTTGAAGGATGTCTTCGTCTACTCCTGCCGGAACTTGATCCCCCATGGCCTTCTTGATCCCATCATCCTTGTTGATCTCTCCGGGCTCTTCTCTCTTCAGCTCTATCTTCATTAGCCAAGCATCGTTGCCCTCATTGTTGGAGGAGAAGGGAGAATACATGATGCCTGGCCATGACAACTGTCGGTGTCAAAACCGGCGGATCTCGGGTAGGGGGTCCCGAACTGTGCGTCTACCACGAGATATGAGTATTACAAGAGTCGATCTACCATGAGATATAAGTCATGAAGAAAGCAATAGCAACATACTAAACGATCGGGTGCTAAGCTAATGGAATGGGTCATGTCAATCAGATCATTCAACTAATGATGTGATCCCGTTAATCAAATGACAACTCTTTGTCCATGGTTAGGAAACATAACCATCCTTGATTAACGAGCTAGTCAAGTAGAGGCATACTAGTGACACTCTGTTTGTCTATGTATTCACACATGTATTATGTTTCCGATTAATACAATTCTAGCATGAATAATAAACTTTTATCATGATATAAGGAAATAAATAATAACTTTATTATTGCCTCTAGGGCATATTTCCTTCAAGTCCCATCCGTACATGGGACAAAGTCTTCAATCTCGTATCTTCATAATCCAACAGTTTGGCCAAAGGATATAGTCCGGCTGTCCGGAGACCCCTTAATCCAGGACTCCCTCAGTAGCCCCTGAACCAGGATTCAATGACGATGAGTCCGACGTGCAGTATTGTCTTCGGCATTGCAAGGCGGGTTCGTCCTCCGAATACACCATTGTAGAGTTTGAATATGAGGATAGTGTCCGACCCTGCAAAATAAGTTCCACATACCACCGTAGAGAGAATAATATTTCCACAAATCTAATCTGCTGACACGTTTTGACAGCATGACATCACACCATGGCCCGGTTATTATTCGAACCGCTTTTCTCAACCAGCTCCGCACATATCGCGAGGCGGTTTTCTTGATACGTCTTGTCAAAGCAGAGATCGTGTTCCCCTTATCACGAGATTCTCATCAATACGGGCGTGGGTAACCCAACCGCGCCATCAATTACGGTGCCTGGGGAATAAGCGGTTTTTGCCAGGCAAGTGGGGAGACTCATCGCCTCCTCTGCCCTTATAAAGGGACAAAGATTTACTTTTTCACCCAGCCTTCTTCCTTCTCTCTTACCCATTCCCGCACACTCGAGCTCTAATGCCCAAGCTCGCGTTCTTCTTCTTGAACCACTCCAATCATGTCTGGTGTAGGAGGCAAGTGGATGGTCTCCTCCATCATGGAGGAGAACATCAAAAAGTTACGGGAAGCCGGATACTTAGCCGCGGATATCGTGCACCGGCTGCCAAATGCGGGGCAGATCGTCCCCACGCCCGAACCCCATGAGAGGGTAGTTTTTCTTACCCATTTCGTCCGTGGACTGGGATTTCCTCTCCACCCGTTCGTCTGTGGGCTCATGTTCTACTACGGACTGGGTTTTCATGATCTGGCCCCCAATTTCATCCTCAACATCTCGGCGTTTATCGTTGTGTGCGAGGCCTTCCTCCACATCATGCCCCACTTTGGCCTATGGCTGAAAACCTTCAATGTCAAACCGAAGGTGGTGGGTGGCCAGCAAGCAGAGTGCGGAGGCGCCATGGTGGGCAAGATGCCTAATGTCACCTAGCTCGAGGGAATCTAAGTGGATACCATAAAGGGGTGGCAATCGGGGTGGTTCTACATCACCGAGCCGCGTGACTCCAACTGGGTGGCGGCCCCCAAATTTTGATCCGGAATCCCCATGCGGCTCTCCTCCTGGAAAAAGAAGGGCCTGTCCTGGGGTTCCACGGTAGAGCTGACCAGACTCCAGACGTGCATTCAGAACATGACGAACAAGAAAATCAAGCTCGTCAACGTGGTCCAGGTTATGCTCTTCCGCCGGATCCTTCCGTGCCAACGACGGGCATTTGTTTTGTGGGAGTTCGACTCGACCAAGCACCAGACGCTGCGAGAGCTCTACGACACGACGCACGAGGACGTCTGGAGGGTGCTGTTCAAGGGTGCCGAGATGCCTCCCTCCCTTACCGAGGACCGCGGACTCAGCGCAAAGCGCCGCGCCCATCCGGTAGGCTTTTATATCTCTCAGGGTATTTATTCGCCCTGGTTTAGTTATGTGCTGGATCTAAGCTTTCATGCCATTAACAGGACTGGATAGAGACAGCGGAGCAGCTTGATTGCCCAGCCCCCTGCCCGAAGATCCTACAGACGCTCTTCTAACGAAGATGCTGACTCCGGCACCTTACGAGGTGCCGGAAAAGAAGGCCAAGAAGAAGGCCACGGGGACCCGAAAGGGTCTCCGGCGCAAGGTTACATCGGGCTCATCGTCCGATGACTCCAACGCGCACTCCTCCCACGGAAACGAGGAGGAGGAGAAAAGCTCTCCCCCCAGCCAGGGAGACAAGAAAAGGAAGGCCGACCCATCCGAGGAGGCCGAAGGGTCCAAGAAGGGAAAGACCCTCCCTCCGGACTGTGCCACGATGGCCGTCGATAGTGGCGATGAGTGGCTACCCAGGGACAAGCCCCTGGCAAAGTCGTAAGTGTCCGGACACCATAGTGCTTCATGGTATGTTTTATTATACTGCCTTTCCTCATGCCGAACATGATTATGCAGTCTGTCCCGAGCTCATCTCGACGTATCCTTGTCAAGCGGCTCTTTGGACTCGTCGGATATGAACAACGGTTCTCCTCCGACGGCTTCCACCCCTCGCCCTACGGACAACGCCGAGGTGTTGTCTCAAAAGGCACCGAGACAAGGGGAGGTAATCCTGGGGGTGCCTCACGGCGACCTCCTGGACCCTGGGTACCAAGGGAGCGAGGCTCCTACGGGCTTTGAGTTCGGGCCCCAGCCGGACACTGCACCAGAACCTTCGATGGTTCCGGACTCTGGCAGGTGGTCCCCCATTAAGGGGGGCCAACCATCTGTGCCGGTGTCCTCTGTCCAACCAGAGGCACCGGACACCCTGCTGGAAGCGCTTCGCAGCGCTTCCATCGCAGAAGAGCACCGCACTATCATGAGTGCGGTGGTCGAGAAGGTTCAGTCTGCCAAAAACGGACTGACGGAAGCTTGCGCCAGCCTCCTAACAGGCTTTGAGGTAAGCATTCAAAATATAAGAAAATATTACTGCATAGATAGTAGCCCCTGATGCTCTGTTCGGCGTTCATGAAGAAAAGCCGAATAGAGGATCAAATGATAACTCAGGAGTCTAATTAGAGTATGTCTATGTGTATGTGCAGGCTTCACTGCTGGCCACTGCCGCACGTACTGCGGAGGTCTCTGCGCTGAAACAGGCCCTGAAGCGGTCCGAGGACGAGCTCAGCCTCACCAAGGGGTAGCTCGAAGAGAGCAAAGGTAAGATATACCTCCGTCTATATAGTTAAAAAGTAGTTCGGGTGTAAAGTAATAGGATCATCATGAATTTGTCAGGGGCCACAACCGAGGTGGAGACCCTGAGGAAGGCGGTGTCCGAGGCCGAAGACAAAGCGGCCAAAGGACGCCTGGAACGGGAGAAACAAGAAGCCTGAGTAGGTGCGGTGCAGCAAGAGCTCGAGGCTCTCGTGAAAAAGCACGAGTCCTTGGAGCTTGACTCCAAGACGCGAGAGTCCGAGCTCGCGCAGGCGCTTGAAAACATTCGGAGCGCCAAGGCCGAGCCCACAAGGCCCTCCAAGAGATTGACGCGGCGAAGAAGATAGCAGCGGGTAAGGCATTCAATATGCAAAGCAAGCATGTGAAGGAGACTTTCCTTTTTCTTACCCGAGTTCGGAGCTCTCCAGGAGCGTTTGCAGATCTTCCTCGCAGTGTACTGGATGCCGCGGTGTTTTACCGGGCTAAGGAAGGGAGATCAAAGGAGAAGTTGTTCTGGTCTCAGTATACTGGGACCGAACACCCCGTGTCCTTGAGCGACCAGCTGAAGCAGTTGGTCGAACTTCACAAGGCGGCCGAACAGGCCATGAGGGGCCTTATAGTCCGGATGCAACCTGGTGAGCCCCTGTCCAGCAGCTACTTTGGTCTGGTGAGGCGGCTTGTGGAAGCCTGCCCACGGCTTGAAGTCATCAAGCGGTCCGTCTGCATTGAAGGTGCACGCAGGGCTTTTGCCCGGGCGAAGGTGCACTGGGCGAAGCTAGACGCCGTGAAGCTAGTGAAGGAGGGGCCGCCGGAGGGCAAGGAGCATCGCTGCCCCGAGAATTACTATGAGAGTGTCCTGAAGGGTTCCCGCTTAGTGGAAGATGAGCGTGCCAAGGATGTAATTTTTGAATGAACATGCCCATGTGATCCTGTAATATGAAACGAGTTCTTTTGCGCCATGCGACGCATTCTTAATTTAAAATATTACCTTCTGTTCGGCCGTTTTTATAAAATCTGAGAGTTGGCCAGTCGTCGGCTTCTACCCCCATGTAACTAGTACTGGGGTGTTCGGGGTAAATTTGAACACTCTTTACCCCAATTTTGGGTCCTTCAAGGGAGGTGTTCAGTGCAACGAACCAGGCAATCAGACTATAATGCTTTATCACTCTCACTTAGCCATAGAAGTCTATAATTTTAATTTTTTGGCAAAGCCCCTGGTATTCGGAGGGCCAAATTTGGGGCGCTATACACGCCTAAGCCGGACAAGGCCGACTCCTCGCCCGAAGAGGAAAAAGTCTTTAAGGACTTGAGACCTCTCGAACAACGACCAATCTCTCGCCTTATCATGACAGTCAGTTTTTGGCTTTCTCTACTGAGGTGCTCGTCCGGAAGAACCGGGACACAATTGCAGTAGTTCTCCCACCGCTACCTTACCCGATATAGCGGAACGTAAGGTACGAAATCATGGGAGCCGGGAGACCCAACATTTGACCAAAGACATGATTCCGAGATGATGCATATAATGCTATAAGTTCGGGGTGCCGCACTGTCGAAAGTGTTCGGACTTCCTGCGCCGTATTGTGGGGTAAATGAGAGCCCCTAGCGTACTGACAGTACCAGAACGTGCAGGTGTGGATTGTCGTAAATGGACGCATAAGAGAAAAGAGAAAAACTTAAATAATGCAATGACAGATTAATGATATGCATTGTTATTTGAATAATACGTCGAAGCGTACTGGTACAAGTAGTGCAATAAGCATAAAGTAGGACAATTCGAAATGTCCTATCCCAGGGCAAGCTATACATAAATAGTGAAAAATGGGTATATCAAGTATTACTAGAGACCACCTGGCGGTTCCCGTGTTCATCTTAGCTTCTTGCTGCCTTGGTTGTTGCTTCCGGAATGTGTCCGACAATCGTACTGCCGGAAAGGGCTTCCGAAGAGTGAGGCCCTGAAAGAGAAAAGGAATGTCACAGGTGTATAGCCCCTAGTGTGGTTAAGCTACAATGCGAGGCGTGTCCTGATTGTGCCCCCGCCTATGTTCATGGTATTTTCAATGCGTAGTTATGTATGCCCGGTGCGGATTTCGTCGCTTCACTGGGACTGGGACAGGGGCCGGATTGCTAGGCAAGCTCTGATCGTGCCAGGCGATCCTGTTGCAGCTTGTTCCAGACTCGCTTGAAGGTGTCTGGGGGCTGTGACACTGAATGAGTGGTCTGCCTGAACATGCTGCTTTGTGCCTCTACTGCAAGGGCCACAATGTGCTCTTCCGTATGGAGCAAGCGTTTTGTGTTTCCATTTACTGTTATAACCCTACGAGGTCCTGGCATCTTGAGCTTGAGGTATGCGTAATGCGGCACTGCATTGAATTTTGCAAATGTTGTCCGTCCGAGCAGTGCATGATAGCCACTGCGAAACGGGACGATGTCGAAGATTAACTCTTCGCTTCGGAAGTTATCCGGTGATCCAAAGACCACTTCTAGTGTGATTGAGCCTGTGCAATGGGCCTCTACACCTGGGATGATGCCTTTAAAGGTGGTTTTGCTGGGTTTGATTCTCGAGGGATCGATACCCATTTTTCGCACTGTATCCTGATAAAGCAGGTTCAGGCTGCTGCCGCCATCCATAAGGACTCGAGTGAGGCGAAATCCGTCAATGATGGAGTCTAGGACCAGTGCGGCGGATCCGCCATGACGGATGCTAGTGGGGTGGTCCCTGCGATCGAAGGTGATCGGACAGGCAGACCATGGGTTGAACTTTGGGGCGACGGGCTCCATCGCGTAGACGTTCCTTAGTGCACGCTTCCGCTCCCTCTTGGGAATGTGGGTTGCATATATCATGTTCACTGTCATCACTTGTGGGGGAAACCCCTTCCGTCCTCCTGTGTTCGGCGGCCGGGGCTCCTCCTCGTCATTGTTGTGCGGCCCCTTGTCCTTATTCTCGGCAATTAACTTGCCGGCCTGCTTGAACACCCAACATTCTCTGTTGGTGTGATTGGCTGGCTTGTCGGGGGTGCCGTGGATTTGACATGAGCGATCCAGTATGCGATCCAGACTGGACGGAGCTAGAGTATTTTTTTAAATGGTTTTTTCTGCTGACCGGATCTAGAGCCTCTGAATCCGGCATTAACTGCCGTATCTTTGGTGTTATCGCCGTTATTGCGGTGCTTTGGTCTATTATGACGCTGCCTACTGTTAGCATCTTTGGTATCCGAGGTATCCAGATTCCTTGATGTGTTGTTGCTGCGAGCCAGCCAACTGTCCTCGCCCGCGCAAAAGCAGGTCATGAGTGTCGTGAGGGCTGCCATAGATTTTGGCTTCTCCTGGCTGAGGTGGCGGGCGAGCCACTTGTCGCGGATGTTATGCTTGAATGCCGCTAGGGCCTTTGCATCCGGACAGTCTACAATTTGATTTTTCTTAGTCAGGAACCGTGTCCAGAATTGTCTGGCCGATTCCCCTGGCTGCTGGGTTATGTGGCTCAAGTCATCAGCATCCGGCGGCCGCACATAAGTGCCCTGGAAGTTGTCAAGAAATGCATCTTCTAGATCCTCCCAACTGCCAACAGAATCTGCTGGCAAGCTATTCAGCCAATGCCGAGCTGGTCCTTTGAGTTTTAGTGGGAGGTACTTGATGGCATGTAGATCATCACCGCAAGCCATGTGGATGTGAAGGAGGAAATCTTCAATCCATGCAGCGGGATCTGTTGTGCCATCGTATGATTCGATATTTACGGGTTTGAAACACTCCGGGAATTCATGATTCATAACTTCATCAATGAAGCATAGGGGGTGTGCGGCACCTCTGTGCCGGGCTATATCCCGACGTAGTTCGTATGAGTTTTGTCTGCTGTATTTGGCCCGACCGGATTTACTCTTGGTGTATCCGACGCGATGATCATCGTCCCGTGTGGGCGCACGTGCCTGTGTCCCGTATATTGACCTTGCGATTTTTGCCTTACTGTCCAAGATGTCTCGCAGGTCCTCTGTGTTGCCCCGGGCCTTAGTATTTTTTACTGAGTGGCGACGGGGTGCGGTCTGATCTTTAGGCTGAAACGCCTCCCTGGCTCGGCCGCGTAGTGGCCGGTCAGCCGCATCGTACACTGGTGAATGAGGTTTCAATGCTTCCTCCTCGAGGCGAGGTAGTAACCTGCGTTTTGGATAACTCTTGGACGAGCGCTCGAGTTCATGCTCCTTGGGTGCAAGGACTTTGGTCCACCTGTCTGCTAGCATGTCTTGATCAGCTTGAAGCTGTTGCTGTTTCTTCTTTAGGCTATTTGCTGTGGCCATAGCGCTTGAAGCACTCTTGCTCGACGGGGTCCTCAGGCACGATAAACTCGTCATAGCCGAGGTGTAACGCCCCGGACACACCCGCCGGTGGTCGTTACTCCTGGCGGGATCTAGACTGGCCCCATAGATCAATACTAGTCTTTTCTGCGCACTTTGTCCTCACTCATGCGCACCCGGGAGCAACTTCCCGGTCGGTCACCCATCCTGACACCACTCCAAGCTGAGCATGCTTAACTTTGGAGTTCTGTCTGAATGGGCTCCCAGAAAAGAAGGAATTCCTTATTGATATGAGTAGTCTATCATCCCCGACCTTAGGAGCCCCATTGCTTGATCATTTTTAGCGGCCGAGTTGTGTCTAGAAAAATGTTTTGAGTCATTTAGGAATTATATATCGGAGAGCTTAGGAATTCTTTTTACTTCCCAGTCTCCTCATCGCTCTGGTAAGGCATCCTGACGTAGAGTTTTGACTCTTCTCTTCTCAAATTTCACTAAATTTTTTTTAGGATCACGCGGGTATCTTGGAATTGTTCCGATGGTTTTATGATGAGAACATTGTCTTGGTGCCTCCTGTCAGGGGTTTAGTGGAAGTGTCCCGGGGAGTTGAGCTCTGAGGTGTTGTCATCATAATTTTATCGTTGCAGTTCTGGAATACCTGAGTTTAGTACGCCGACACCGAAAATCTCTTTTATGCAGTTCTTTGGTGAGATAACCTCGACGCCACCCAGTACTGGGGCGGGAGTTCGGGAGTATCGCCATAACTTGTATAACGGATGATTTTCGAAGGTTGAGGTAGATGGTTTCCAAAGTTTTCTTGGTTATGTGTTGAAAGATGGATACAGCTGGATGTAGGATTTGCTAGTTTGGGTGAGATATTATGCTTCCCCTGTATCCCCAACACCTGATTGCATAACCGGAAAGGTTCGGGAGTTTCATAGGTGGGAATTCTAGTAGCTCTAGTTTTTCTTCCACGGATATTAGTTTGAGATTGGGATTTCTTACCGATTATTCGTTCTTGATCCGTACCTTGTTGATTTATTTCTCTACCTTAATTCTGCGTGGCTTCTCAATTTATGGATATGTGACCATTTCAAGAGGAATGCATTCGTTCATTTTGTTCGGATGTGAAGACTATATGTTGCAATTTTCATTCCGTTGGATTCAGCTTCAATTTTATCTGTCAAGGTGCTAATGGTGGTCAACCTCTTCAGGATGGCTCCTCCAATGCGCACGACTCCGAATCCTGATCCGCCACCACCTCCACCTCCTCCGGAGGCATGGCAAGCTGTGATGGCCGCAACCAATGCAAACACACAGCTGATCATGCAAATTCTTCAAGAGCGCAATCAAGGCAGTCAAGGGAATCAAGGCAACAATCAGAGTCACTTTGCTACACTCAACCAGTTCCTTGCTAATGGGCCTAAGACTTTCAGCAATTGTGTTGAGGCAACCGATGCTGACGATTGGCTTGTGGATCTGTGTAAGCATTTCGAGTGCAGTAACGTCAGGCCTGAGGACTTTGTTAAGTTCGCTTCCTTCCAACTCAAAGATCAAGCTGCAGAATGGTTCCAGTAGTACAAGGACTCCAGAGGTGGACGTGTTATCACTTGGGATGATTTCCGTCGAGATTTCTGAGCTCATCATATTCCGCAGAGCGTGGTTGAAAGCAAGCGTGAGGAATTCCGCAATCTGAAGCAAGGCTCTTTGTCTGTCTATGACTACAACAAGTTGTTTCAGAAGCTCTCCCGCTTTGCCAAGCAGGACGTCCCTGATGAGAAGAGCATGATATACCAGTTCAGGGGTGGTCTCAGAGAAGAAATTCAGCTAGCTCTTGTCCTCTTTGAGCCCTTGAGATACGATGAGTTCTACAACATGGCACTGAAGCAAGAGGCTGCTCAGTTGAGGTGTGATGCTTCCAAGAAGCGAGTCAGAGATGTTACTCCTTCTTCCTCTACTCAAGTGGCCAAGCAGCAGAAGTTTTGGTTTCCTACTCCTCCGTTCCGTCAGCCGTATCAGCAGAAGAGCAAAGGTGGCAGTGGTTCTTCCCACCCACCCAACCCTGGCTTTCAGAACAAGACTTCGTCTCAAGCTCCAAGATCGAGTGCTCCGTATCACCGTCCGCTTTCAGAGGTCACGTGCAACAAGTGCCAACAGAAGGTTCACTATGCCAACAAGTGTTTCAACCAGAGGCGTCTTCCTCCTCCTCCTCCTCCTGTTAGATCGGTAAGTACAGCTGTGGTCAAGCATAACCCCAAGCATGCCAAGGTTAATTTGATGAATGCAGCTCAGGCAGAGGACTCGTCAGATGTGATCATGGGTAACCTTCCTGTTAATGATATTCCAGCTAAAGTTCTTTTTGACATTGCTTCATCTCGAGACCGTTTACAAATAGGCATGAATTGGTTTCGCAAGTTTTGCCTAGTCCTTTAGCAGTTGTTTCTCCTGGTAAGCGCATGCAGGCTAACTCCATCGTTCCGGATGTTTCTATCACTTTGGGTGACTACAAGTTCCTGGCTTCTCCTATGGTTCTCGGTGACTCGGATATTGATCTTATTCTCAGGATGGATTGGCTTTCTAAGCACAAGGCTCAGCTTGATTGTGCAGCTAGGCAGATTCAATTGACTCATTCGTCTGAGGATGTAATTGTCTTTGCCGCTCGTGATGATACTATCCGTCTGTTTTCTCTCAATGAGAAGGGTGAATTGGATGCCATCTCTCAAATTCCAGTCGTTTGCGAATATCAAGACGTCTTTCCAGAAGAGCTTCCAGGAATGCCTCCGCACCGGCCAGTTGAATTCATTATTGATCTTGAGCCCGACACGGAACCTATGTGCAAACGTCCTTACAAGCTCGGTCCTGAAGAGTTGAAGGAGCTGAAGAAGCAACTCGATATGCAAGAGAAAATGGGTCTCATCCGGCCTAGTTCTTGTCCGTGGGGTTGTGGTGTTCTTTTTGTGAAGAAGAAGGATGGAACGGACCGACTTTGTGTTGATTACCATCCAGTGAACAAGAAGACCATCAAGAACAAATACCCACTTCCCAACATCAATGAGCTATTCGAACAACTCAAAGGTGCCCAAGTATTCTCCAAGCTTGATCTCCGTATGGGTTATCACCAGATTTGCATTCGTGAAGAAGATATTCCCAAGACAGCATTCAAAACAAGCTTTGGTTCATATGAATACACTGTCATGTCTTTTGGCCTCGCCAACGCTCCTCCGACGTTCTCTCGCATGATGAACTTCATCTTCAACGCCTACACCAATGACTTCGTTTTGGTCTATCTCGACGACATTCTGGTTTTCTCCAAGAACAAGGAAGATCATGCCAAGCATTTGCATTTGGTTCTTGATAAGCTCAGAGAACATCAGTTCTACGCCAAGTTCTCCAAGTGTGAATTTTGGCTCGATGAGGTTCTTTATCTTGGTCATATCATCTCTGCCAAGGGCATTGCCGTGAATCCTAAGAAGGTGTCTGCAATTGTGAATTGGGAACCTCCTCAGAACGTGAAGCAACTCCGCAGTTTTCTCGGTCTCGCAAGCTATTGCCGAAGATTCGTTGAAAACTTTTCTAAGATCGCGAAGCCTCTCTCAAATCTTCTTCAGAAGCACGTCAAGTACGTTTGGTCTCCAGAGTGTGATATTGCATTCAACACTTTGAAAGATAAATTGATCACTGCTCCAGTTCTGACTCCACCTGATGAATCCAAGCCGTACGAGGTCTTTTGTGATGCCTCTCTCCAAGGTCTTGGCGCAGTATTGATGCAAGAGAAGAAAGTTGTTGCTTATACATCTCGCCAGTTGAAGCCTAATGAGAAGAACTACCCCACTCATGATCTCGATTGGCGGCAGTTGTGCATGCTCTTTTGACTTGGAGACATCTTCTATTGGGAAGAAAAGTTGACATTTTCACTGATCACAAGAGTCTCAAGTACATCTTCACTCAGCCTAATCTCAACCTCAGGCAAACTCGATGGGTCAAAATGATTCAAGAGTATAATCCGAGTATTGAGTACACTCCAGGCAAGGCTAATGTGATTGCTGACGCTTTGAGCAGGAAGGCCTACTGCAACAGTCTGATTCTCAAGCCCTATCAACCCGAGCTTTGTGAAGCTTTCCGCAAACTTAATCTGCAAGTTGTTCCTCAAGGTTTCCTCACCAACCTTCAAGTCTCTCCTACCTTAGAAGACCAGATTCGCCAAGCCCAGCTTCTTGATGCTATGGTGAAAAAGGTGAAGATTGGGATTGCCAAGAGCCAGTCCAAGTACAAGTGCTACCGCCTTGATGACAAGGACACTCTCTTCTTCGAGGATCGTATTGTTGTGCCCAAAGGTGACCTCCGTAAAGTGATCATGAACGAGGCTCACAATTCTCTCCTCTCCATCCACCCTGGGAGCACGAAGGTGTATCAGGACCTTAAGCAAGCTTATTGGTGGACTCGAATGAAGCGCGAGATCGCTCAATTCGTGAATGAATGTGATGTCTGCAGAAGAGTGAAGGCAGAACACCAAAGGCCAGCGGGTCTCCTCCAACCTCTTGCCATTCCGGAATGGAAGTTTGACCACATTGAAATGGACTTCGTGACTGGGTTTCCAAAGTCCAAGCGTGGCAATGATGCTATATTCGTTGTCATCGACAAACTCACCAAAGTGGCTCATTTTCTGCCTATCAAAGAGTCGATCACTGCAGCTCAATTGGCGGAACTCTATACCTCTCGTATTGTCTCTCTGGACGGTATTCCTCAAGTGATCTCTTTAGACCGTGGCAGCATCTTTACCTCAAAGTTTTGGGATTCTTTTCAGAAGGCCATGGGCACCAACATCCGCTTCAGCACAGCTTTCCATCCTCAAACAAGCGGTCAAGTCGAGCGTGTCAACCAGATTCTTGAAGATATGCTCAGGGCTTGTGTGATCTCCTTCGGCATGAAGTGGGAGGATTGTCTTCCTTATGCTGAATTCTCCTACAACAACAGTTTTCAAGCAAGTTCGGGCAAGGCCCCTTTTGAAATTATGTATGGCAGGAAGTGCCGTACCCCTCTCAACTGGTCTGAAACCGGTGAACGTCAGCTTTTGGGTAATGACTTAATCTCAGAGGCAGAAGAAATGTGCAAAGTCATTCGTGATAACCTCAAAGCAGCCCAATCCCGTGAGAAGAGCTACTATGATAGTAAGCACCGTGATTTGGCTTTCGAGATCAGAGATCATGTTTACCTCCACGTCTCTCCTATAAAAGGTACTCGTCGCTTTGGTATCAAAGGGAAGCTTGCCCCTAGATACGTGGGACCTTTCAAGATTGTCAGCAAGAGAGGCGACCTCGCCTATCAACTCGAGCTTCCTTCAAACTTTGCAAATGTTCATGACGTGTTCCATGTCTCTCAGCTTCGAAAGTGCTTCAAGACTCCTGACCGCACCGTCAACTTCGAGGACATTGAGCTCCAAGAAGATCTCTCTTATCGTGAGCACCCAGTTGCTATTCTTGAAGAGACTGAACGCAAGACTCGCAACAAGTCAATCAAATTTCTCAAAGTCAAGTGGTCACACCATTCCGACCGTGAAGCTACCTGGGAACGCGAGGATCACCTCCGTTCTGATTACCCGGCGTTCTTTCAGTCCTAGATCTCGGGACGAGATCCTTTCGTAGTGGTGGAGTGTTGTAACACCCTGGATGTAACTTTCCCTATTTGTACTCCAACTCTTGCCATTTCCGGCATTAAGTTATATTTATTTCCTCGAGTTCGGGTCTTTGTCTCCATGTGTTGTTGTCTTTGTCATGCATCTCATATCATGTCATCATGTGCATTGCATTTGCATACATGTTCGTCTCATGCATTCGAGCATTTTCCCCGTTGTCTGTTTTGCATTCCGGCGCTTCGTTCTCCTCCGGTGGTCATTTCTAGCTTTCTTTCGTGTGTGGGGATTAAACATTTTCGGACTGGACCGAGACTTGCCAAGCGGCCTTGGTTTACTACCGGTAGACCACCTGTCAAGTTTAGTACCATTCGGACTTTGTTTGGTACTCCAACGGTTAACCGAGGGACCGAAAAGGCCTCGTGTGTGTTGCAGCCCAACACCCCTCCAATTTGGCCCAAAAACCCACCTATCTCTGCTCCATGTCCTAGAGCGTTCGATCACGATCACGTGGCCGAAAACCGCACCTCATTTGGACTCTCCTAGCTCCTTCTATGCCTATTTAAACACCCCCCGTTTCGGATCTCTCTCCCTCTCCGAAACCCTAAAATCACCCCGCCACCGACGAACGTGTCCGGAGCGGACCGGACAACGTCCGCCCGCCGCCGCCCGACCTACCGCGCTCCGCCACGTGGCACCCGGCCACCGCCGCCGCCGCGGCCCGCACATGCCCGAGGCTGGCCCTCCCGCGCCGCCGCTCCCGCGCCTCGCCCGCCGTCGCCTCTCTCCACGCCGGCGCGCCCCGCCGCCCAGGGCCCCTGCCACCGCGCCGCAAGCTCCACCGCCTCGTCCGCCGCGCCGCCACACCGACCCCGGCGCCGCTCCGCCCTGCTCCGCCCTCCTACCGCCGTCGCCGCCTCGCTGCCGGCCGGATCCGGCGCCCCCACGACCAGATCTGGCGACCGCGCCCCCTCTCCGGCGAAGTCCCGGCCAACTCCGGCGAGCATGAACCCGCCTCGGTTTGCGTGCGTTCGTCAGCTACAGTAAACCCTAGGAGGTCGAAAATTTCTCTAAGTCCCTAAATTTTTCAGTCCATATGCTCCTGTTCGCAGCTCCGTAACTTTTCATCCGTAGCTCCGATTTGGGTGTATAGCATATCAAAATGTTCATCTCAGAGAGTACATCATTTCATTCCATTGCATCATTTTCATTTGAGTTCATCTTGATGCCTGAAATGCTGTTAGAAGAGGGCTACTTGATTTAATTGTCAGATCTGTTACTCCGTTTAGCACTTTTGTCATTTTTGCCATGATTATTGTGTGCATGATATGCCCGTGAGTTCTACATATGTTTTGTTAAGGGTTTTGTCATCTATCCAGAGGTGCAACCCATGTATTTTTAGGATGGGTGTGGTGACTTGTGCAAGCTTGCAAAGTGGTGCACTTGCTAATTCTGTTTTCAGGGACTTAGTAATTTCATTAAGTCCTGGGATTGTTTAGCTCACGATGCCATATGTTCATGTTGTTTCCTAGTGATCCGTGCCTCTTTTGAGGATGATCAGTAAGGGAGTTTTGTTAATATTGTAGTGCTCTATCCATCCATGTCTTTGTTTGCAATTATGGAGCACCCTAGCTTGAGTCAATCAAGCTCTATTTTTGCTTCGTTGTGAATCTGGGCAGATCGTCAACTTGTTTGCGATTTTGCCGATGTTATTGTAGTTGTTCCGTGCATGCTATGCCATTGTTCTTGCCATGCCTAGCTTGTATTTTGTGCCTTCTTAAGGGATGTATACTTGTCTTGCCATGACTTGCACCGTGGTGAGTGCATCGAGCTCGTAAACATGCCTTCGTGAGTTATGTTTCAGCATGTCCCAGTTTTCACTAAGTTTGAAAACTGATTATGTTTTTGCTATGTTCGTGTGCTTGTTAGTATATTTTGTGATCCCTTTTGGCTCAAGGTCACTAAGGGACTTTTGTTAAGCTTGTTGAGTAGCTCCATGCGATGTCTTTCTTTGTCATGTTCAGGTCCTGTAGCATGTTGTTTTGTTGCTCCGAAGAGGGCTATATGATCTGAAATTCCAGACAAGTGTTAATTTCACTAAGTTTGAGATCTGTTTTACCATTTGCGTTTTTGCCATGCTTGTTTGAACCTCCTAATCGGTGAATTGGCCGTAGATCAGTGCTAGACTTTTGTTAAGCATCTTGTGTGCATCCCTGCCATGTATTTTGTTGTCATGTTTGGTGGTTGTAGCATGCTCATTTCGTTGCATTTAGGTGCCTACTTGCTGTAAATCGCAGACCGGTGTCATATTTGAATCGCTTGCCATTTCCAAACCGTAACTCCGATTCCAGCGTTCTTTATATCGTTTTCAAGCGATTTCATCTCATCTTTCCAGTGGAACACTTGGAATTCCAAGTTGAGGCCAGGTTCATGCATTTTCTGTCATATCTTGCATTTTGCATCCCGCATCGCATCCCGCATAGCATATCATCATTTCATCATATCGCTTGATCCTTGCACGTGGTTGATTGTGTCCTTGTTGCTTGTTTGTCTTGTTTGAGTAGAGCCGGGAGACGAGTTCGCTAACGAGGAGCCCGTTGAGTTTGCTTTTTAGGATCCAGTCAACTCTGACAACTGTGCAGGCAAGATGATCATACCCTCGAAATCACTACTATCTTTGCTATGCTAGTTTGCCCGCTCTTTTGCTATGCCATTGCTATGATGCCTACCACTTGCTTGCAAGCCTCCCAAATTGCCATGTCAAACCTCTAACTCACCATGTCCTAGCAAACCGTTGACTGGCTATGTTACCACTTTGCTCAGCCCCTCTTATAGCGTTGCTAGTTGTAGGTGAAGATTGGAGGCCGTTCCTTGTTGGACATTTATTTACTTGTTGGGATATCATTATATTGCTAAGTTATCTTAATGCATCTATATACTTGGTAAAGGGTGGAAGGCTCAGCCTCTCGCCTAGTGTTTTGTTCCACTCTTGCCGCCCTAGTTTCCGTCATATCGGTGTTATGTTCCCGGATTTTGCGTTCCTTACGTGGTTGGGTTATAATGGGAACCCCTTGATAGTTCGCCTTGATTAAAGCTTTTCCAGCAATGCCCAACCTTGGTTTTACCATTTGCCACCTAGCCTTTTCTTTCCCTTGGGTTCTGCAGATTCAAGGGTCATCTTATTTTAACCCCCCCGGGCCAGTGCTCCTCTGAGTGTTGGTCCACCTGTCAGCTACCGGTGGCCACCAGGAGAAACTCTGGGTTGGCCTACCCGTACCTAGGACAATCTGAGTGTGCCCTGAGAAAGAGATATGTGCAGCTCCTATCGGGATTTGTCGGCACATTCGGGCGGTGTTGCTGGTCTTGTTTTAACCTGTCGAGGTGTCTTGATTTACCGAGATACTGAGTCTGATCGGAATGTCTTGGGAGGAGGTCTATTCCTTCGTTGACCGTGAGAGCTATAGTCACATCGAGGGTGTTACACGAGGCTCGCCTCGTCTTCGGAGAGAGGCATGTAATTGTCCTCCTCCGGTTCTCCATCTGCTACCTGCTCTCGAGGGCTAGCTTGTTCATCCTCTAGCTCTGCACCGTGCTGGAGGGGATTTTTGTTGTCTTCGGTGCTATCCGGAGTGTTATTATCTCCTGTGCTATTGCTGTGGTGGGACTTAGAGCGGCACCGCTGACGTCGGCGCTTGGGTTGCTTCTTGGAGGGGTCATCCTTCGCTGTCTCGTCGCCATTGGCTTCTTTGGGGGTGTCCACGATGTATATATCATATGATGAGGTGGCGGTCCAGTGCCCCGAGGGCAGTGGATCCTGTTCGTCTCCGGCTTCGTCATCCATACCTTCGAAGTCTTTGGATCCAAAGTCGAGCATGTCGGTTAAGTCGTCGACATTGGCTACTAGGTGGGTGGTGGGTGGGCAGCGAATTTCTTCGTAGTCCGCATCCCATTCTGGCCGGACATAGTTCGGCCAAGGTTCTCCTGACAGGGAGAGAGACCTTAATGAATTTAGCACATCTCCGAAAGGTGAGTGCTGAAAAATATCCGTGAAGGTGAACTCCATGATCGGCGCCCAGTCGGATTCGATGGGCACGGATATGAGCGGTTCGGAGTCCATGGCCGAAGATGAATCCAGGGGTTCGGCGACATGGCTCCCATAAGGAGTGAAGTCAGTATCCGGCTCTAACACCACTGAGAGTGCGGCCTCCATGGTGGGATCCATCCCTCCGCTCTCGGATGGCGCGACTTGCTCCGGATTGATGGACGGAGTAGTTGCGGATGCGATCTCCCGAACATTGTCCAACGACAGAGTTACGTCATGCTTGTCACGACTGTACGTCGCGTCCGACATGGGCCCAAATCCGTCGAAGATCAAGTCTCTGCGGATGTCGGTCGTGTAGTTCAAGTTTCCGAATTTGAGCTGATGGCCAGGGGCGTAGCTCTCCATCTGCTCCAGAAGGCCAACCGAATTGGCCTGCAGTGCAAAGCCGCCGAATATGAAGATCTGTCCGGGGAGGAAAGCCTCACCCTGGACCGCATCGCTAGTGATGATCGAAGGAGCCATCAAGCCTTATGATGACGACACAGAGGAACTCTCAATGAAAGCACCAATGTCAGTGTCAAAACCGGCGGATCTCGGGTAGGGGGTCCCAAACTGTGCGTCTAAGGCGGATGGTAATAGGAGGCAAGGGACACGACGTTTACCCAGGTTCGGGCCCTCCTGATGGAGGTAATACCCTACGTCCTGCTTGATTGTTCTTGATGATATGAGTATTACAAGAGTCGATCTACCACGAGATCAGAGAGGCTAAACCCTAAAAGCTAGCCTATGGTATGATTGTATGTTGTCCTACGGACTAAAACCCTCCGGTTTATATAGGCACCGGAGGGGGCTAGGGTTACACAAGGTCGGTTACAAAGGAGGAGATATACATATCTGTATTGCCTAGCTTGCCTTCCATGCCAAGTAGAGTCCCATCCGGACACAGGACTAAGTCTTCAATCTCGTATCTTCATAGTCCAACAGTCCGGCCAAAGGATATAGTGCAGCTGTCCGGAGACCCCCTAATCCAGGACTCCCTCAACAACCCTGGCAGAAAACAGCTCGAAACAAAAATAGAAGATATTTGCGTGGTACGGTGATCAAAACCTTCGGGAGATTATATAATGATTTTTTACCTACCAAAAGAAGTATCGTGCAAGAAAACGGAGTCCGGAGAGCACACGAGGTGCCCACAAGGTAGGGGGCGCGCCCTCCACCCTCGTGGATGCCTCGTGTCCTTCCCGGACTACTTCTTATTTTCCTATTTTCTTAAATATTCCAAACCGGAGAAAAATTGCTATTAGAACTGTTTTGGGGTCGGTTTACTTACCGTACCACATACCTATTCCTTTTCGGAGTCTAAAAAGTTCTGGAAAGTGTCCCTTATGTATTCCTCCGGGGTTACGGTTTCAATAACATTAGTTTCAACATTTATGGGATTACCTGAGATATAATGTTTGATTCTTTGACCGTTCACCACCCTCGGATTTGTGCCTTTGAAGTTGTTGATTTTTATGGCACCGGAACGATAGACCTCCTCGATGACGTAAGTGCCTTCCCATTTAGAGAGAAGTTTTCCTACAAAAAATCTTAAACGAGAGTTGTATAGCAATACATAATCACCTACATTAAACTCACGCTTTTGTATCCTTTTATCATGCCATCTTTTAAGTTTTTCTTTAAACATCTTGGCATTTTCATAAGCGTTGGTTCTCCATTCATCAAGTGAGCTAATGTCAAAAAACCTCTTCTCACCAACAAGTTTGAAGTCATAGTTGAGCTCTTTAATAGCCCAATATGCCTTATGTTCTAGTTTGAGAGGTAAGTGACAAGCTTTACCATAAACCATTTTATAAGGAGACATACCCATAGGATTTTTATATGCAGTTCTATAAGCCCATAATGCATCATCAAGTTTCTTGGACCAATTCTTTCTAGATCTATTAATGGTCTTTTGCAAAATTAATTTAAGCTCTCTATTGCTAAGTTCTACTTGACCACTAGACTGTGGGTGATAAGGATATGCAATTTTATGATTAACATCATACTTAGCAAGCATTTTACGAAAGGCACCATGAATGAAATGTGAACCACCATCAATCATTAAATATCTAGGGACTCCAAACCTCGGAAAAATAACTTCTTTAAGCATCTTAATAGAGGTGTTATGATCAGCACTACTAGTTGGAATAGCTTCTACCCACTTAGTAACATAATCAACAGCAACTAAAATATGTGTATACCCATTAGAGGAAGGAAACGGTCCCATATAATCAAAGCCCCAAACATTAAATGGTTCAATAACAAGTGAATAATTCATAGGCATTTCTTGACGTATACTAATATTACCAATTCTTTGACATTCATCACAAGACAAGAAAAACTTACGGGCATCCTTGAAGAGAGTAGGCCAATAAAAACCGGATTGCAATACCTTATGTGCAGTTCTATCTCCAGCATGGTGTCCTCCATAGGCTTCGGAGTGACACTTGCGTAGGATCTGTTCCTGTTCATGCTCAGGTACACAATGTCTAATAACACCATCTACTCCTTCTTTATAAAGATGTGGGTCATCCCAGAAGTAATGTCTTAAATCATAGAAACACTTTTTCTTTTGCTGGTATGTGAAACTAGGTGGTATAAACTTAGAAATAATATAATTAGCATAATCAGAATACCATGGAGCAGTACGAGAAGCATTTATGACACCTAATTGTTCATCAGGAAAGCTATCATCAATAGGTAGTGGGTCATCAAGAACATTCTCTAACCTAGACAAGTTGTCTGCAACGGGGTTCTCAGCTCCCTTTCTATTAATAATATCCAAATCAAATTCTTGTAGCAAGAGAACCCATCTAATAAGTCTAGGTTTAGCATCTTTCTTTTCCATAAGATATTTAATAGCAGCATGATCAATGTGAACAGTTACTTTAGAATCAACTATATAAGGTCTGAACTTATCACAAGCGAATACAATTGCTAAAAATTCTTTTTCAGTAGTAGCGTAGTTTCTCTGGGCACTGTCTAGAGTTTTACTAGCATATTGAATAACATTTAAATTATTATCTACTCTTTGTCCTAGAACAGCCCCTACAACATAATCACTAGCATAACACATGATTTCAAATGGTAAATTCCAATCAGGAGGCTGAACAATAGGTGCAGAAATCAAAGCTTTCTTAAGTATTTCAAATGCTTCTACACAGTCATCATCAACAACAAAAGGAACATCTTTTTGTAAGAGATTAGTTGAGGCCTAGAAATTTTAGAGAAGTCCTTAATGAACCTCCTATGAAAACCGGCTTGACCAAGGAAACTTCTTATACATTTAATATCCTTAGGACACAACATCTTTTCAATAGCAACAACTTTAGCTTTATCAACTTCAATACCTCTTTCAGAAATTTTATGCCCCAAGACAATGCCTTCATTAACCATAAAGTGTCACTTCTCCTAATTCAAGACAAGATTAGTTTCTTCACATCTCTGCAAAACTCGATCAAGGTTGCTTAAGCAATCATCAAAAGAAGTTCCATACACAGAAAAATCATCCATGAATACCTCAACAATATTTTCATAAAAGTTAGAGAATGTAGCAGTCATACATCTTTGAAAAGTAGCAGGTGCATTGCATAAACCAAAAGGCATGCGTCTATAAGCAAAGGTACCAAAAGGGCAAGTAAAAGTTGTCTTTTCTTGATCCTCTTTTGACACAGGTATTTGAGAGAAACCAGAATAACCATCTAGAAAGCAAAAATGTGTATGTTTGGATAATCTTTCTAGCATTTGATCAATAAAAGGTAAAGGGTAATGATCCTTTTTAGTAGCTTTATTTAATTTGCAGAAATCAATTACCATTCTATAACTGTAACAATTCTTTGTGGGATCAATTCATCTTTATCATTAGGAACAATAGTAATAACTCCCTTTTTAGGGACGCGATGGACATGACTTACCCACTGACTATCAGCAACGGGATAAATTATACCTGCTTCCAGAAGCTTTAGTATTTATTTTCTTACCACTTCTTTCATCTTAGGATTTAACCATCGTTGGTGATCAACAACCGGTTTCGCGTCTTTCTCCAATTTTATTTTGTGCTGGCATAGAGTGGGGCTAATGCCCTTAAGATCATCAAGAGTATATCCAATAGCAGCACGGTGCTTGTTCAGAGTTTTCAATAATTTCTTTTCTTCATGCTCTGAAAGGTTAGCACTAATAATAACAGGATATATCTCTTTCTCATCAAGATAAGCATATTTAAGAGTATCAGGTAAAGGTTTAAGCTTAAACACAGGATCACCCTTGGGTGGGGGAGGATCCCCTAGGATTTCAACATGCAAGTTGTGTTTCAACATAGGCCCCTGTTTAAAGAATACTTCATCTATTTCCCTTCTTTCATTCATAAACATATCATTTTCATGGTCTAGCAAATATTGTTCTAAAGGATCACTAGGAGGCACGACAATAGAAGCAAGACCAATAATTTCATCTTTACTAGGCAATTCTTTATCATGGGGTTGTCTATGAAATTTAGCAAAATTAAACTCATGAGACATATCCCCTAGACCAATAGTAACAACATCCTTTTGCAGTCTATCTAGGCATTAACAATATTCAAGAAGGGTCTACCAAATATAATGGGACAAAATTCATCTTATGGGGAGCCAAGAACAAGAAAAACAGCAGGATATTTAACTTTCCCACACAAGACTTCAACATCTCTAACAATCCCAACTGGTGAAATAGTGTCTCTATTGGCAAGCTTAATTGTAACATCAATTTCCTCTATCTCAGCAGGTGCAATGTCATGCATAATTTCTTTATATAAGGAATGGGGTATTGCACTTGCACTAGCACCCATATCACATAAGCCATGATAGCAATGATCTCCTATTTTAACAGAAATAATAGGCATGCCTACAACAAGTCTATGTTTATTTTTAGTATCGGGTCAAGCAATTCTAGCGACTTCATCACAGAAGTAAATAACATGCCCATCAATATCATCGGCCAAGAGATCTTTAACCATAGAAACACAAGGTTCAACTTTAATTTTCTCAGAGGGTGTAGGTGTTATAGTATTACTCTTACGAACCATAGTTGAAGCTTTAGCATGATCCTTTATTCTAGCACGGAAAGGTGGTTTCTCAATATAAGCAGTAGCAACAACAGGATCATTATAAGTGATAGTCTTTTCTTCAACTTTAATAGGTACAACTACTTTTACTTCAATGGGAGGATTATATTTAAACCACTTCTCCTTAGGGCGATCAACATGAGTAGCAAAGGATTCACAGAAAGAAGCTACTATCTCAGAGTCAAGTCCATATTTAGTGCTAAATTCACGGAAAGCATCGGTATCCATAAAAGATTTAACACAATCAAACTTAGGTATTATACCTGACTCCTTACCTTCGTCGAGATCCCAATCTTCAGAGTTGCATTTAATTCTTTCCAATAAATCCCATTTGAATTCAATAGTCTTCATCATAAAAGAGCCAGTACAAGAAGTATCAAGCATGGAGCGATTACTGAGAGGAAGCCGAGCATAAATTTTTTGAATAATCATTTCTCTTGAGAGCTCATGATTGGGGCATGAATATAACATTGACTTAAGCCTCCCCCGAGCTTGAGAGATGATTTCTCCTTCGCGAGGCAAAAATTTGTATATATAATTACGATCACGATGAATAAGATGCATAGGATAAAACTTCTGATGAAATTCCAATTTTAGTCGGTTGTAGTTCCATGATCCCATATCAACACATAGACTAAACCATGTCAATGCCTCTCCCTTCAAAGATAAAGGGAAGACCTTCTTCTTGATAACATCCTTGGGCATACCTGCAAGCTTAAATAATCCACAAACTTCGTCCACATAGATTAGGTGCAAATCGGGATGTAATGTTCCATCACCTATGAAAGGATTAGCTAGTAGTTTCTCTATCATACCCGAAGGAATTTCAAAGTAAACTGTTTCAGTAGGTTCAGTAGGTTGAGGAGCAAATCTTTGCTCTACTGGTCGGGTTGAAGATACCCCTAACAAGCCCCTCAAAGGATTATGTTCCATAGTAACAAGTGACAGTAAATTTCATCACACTATATAAATTTGTCCTTAACAAATTCCACCTAACAAAGGCACTTCACTCCTCGGCAACGGCGCCAGAAAAAAGCCTTGATGACCCACAAGTGTAGGGGACCTATCGTAGCCTTTTCGATAAGTAAGAGTGTCGAACCCAACGAGGAGCAGAAGGAATAATAAGCAGTTTTCAGCAAGGTATTTTCTGCAAGAACTGAAATTATCAGTAACAAATAGTTTTGTGATAAGGTAATTGGTAACAAGTAACAAGTAACAAGTAATAAAAGTAAATAAGGTGCAGAAGATGGCCCAATCCTTTTTGTAGCAAAGGACAAGCCTGGAGAAACTCATATACAAAGGAAAGCGCTCCCGGGGACACATGGGAATTATCGTCAAGCTAGTTTTCATCATGTTCATATGATTCGCGTTCGGTACTTTGATAATTTGATATGTGGGTGGACCGGTGCTTGGGTACTGTCCTTCTTTGGACAAGCATCCCACTTATGATTAAACCCTATTGCAAGCATCCGCAACTACAACAGAAGTATTAAGTTAAACCTAACCATAGCATGAAACATATGGATCCAAATCAGCCCCTTACGAAGCAACTCATAAACTAGGGTTTAAGCTTCTGTCACTCTAGAAACCCATCATCTACTTATTACTTCCCAATGCCTTGCTCTAGGCCCAAACAATGGTGAAGTGTCATGTAGTCGATGTTCACATGACACCACTAGAGGAAAGACAACATACATCTCATCAAAATATCGAACAAATACCAAATTCACATGACTACTTATAGCAAGACTTCTCCCATGTCCTCAGGAACAAACATAACTACTCACAAATCATATTCATGTTCATAATCAGAGGGGTATTAATATTCATAATGGATCGGAACATATGATCTTCCACCAAGTAAACCAACTAGCATCAACTACAAGGAGTGATCAACACTACTAGCAACCCACACGTACCAATCTGAGGTTTTGAGACAAATATTGGATACAAGAGATGAACTAGGGTTTGAGATGAGATGGTGCTGATGAAGATGTTGATGGAGATTGACCCCCTCCCAGTGAGAGGATCGATGGTGATGATGATGGTGTTGATTCCCCCTCCCGGAGGGAAGTTTCCCCAGTAAAACAGCTCCGTCGGAGCCCTAGATTGGTTCCGCCAAGGTTCCTCCTCGTGGCGGCGGAGTTTCGTCCCGAAAGCTTACTTATGATTCTTTTCCTTGACGAAAGACTCCATATAGCCAAAGATGGGCATCATAGGGCTGCCAGGGGGCCCATGATGCAGGGGCGCGCCCGGGGGGTAGGGCGCACCCCCACCCACGTGGACGGTGGGTGGCCCTCCTCTGGTACTTCTTTCGCCCAATATTTTCTATATATTCTGAAACATGCTCCTGTGAAGTTTTGGGACTTTTGGAGATGTGCAGAATAGGTCTAATAATTGCTCCTTTTCCAGCCCAGAATTCCAGCTGCCGGCATTCCCCCTCTTCATGTAAACCTTGTAGAATAAGAGAGAATAGGCATAAGTATTGTGACATAATGTGTAATAACAGCCCATAATGCAATAAATATCGATATAAAAGCATGATGCAAAATGGACGTATCGTGTACTAGAACTGATGTGTGCCTTGCCATATGTTTGGTAGGGAGGTACCAAAGTAATCCAGGAGTGGATCACTGGACAATGGTCAAGAATATCCTAAAGTACCTGAAAAGGACCAAGGATATGTTTCTCATTTGTGGAGGTGATGAAGAGCTCGTCGTAAAGGGTTACGTCGATGCTAGCTTTGACACAGATCCGGATGACTCTAAGTCACAAACTGGATACGTATTTATATTGAATGGTGGAACTATCAGTTGGTGCAGTTCCAAGCAGAGCATCGTGACGGGATCTACGTGCAGAGTACATAGCTTCTTTGGAAGCAGCGCATGAAGGAGTCTGAATGAAGGAGTTCATATCTGATCTGGGTGTAATACTCAATGTGTCGAGTCCAATGACAATCTTTTGTGACAACATGATGACCCACAAGTGTAGGGCATCTATCGTAGCTTTTCGATAAGTAAGAGTGTCCAACCCAGCGAGGAGCAGAAGGAAATGATAAGCAGTTTTCAGTAAGGTATTCTTTGCAAGCACTAAAATTATCGGTAACATATAGTTTTGTGATAAGGTAATTTGTAACGAGTAGCAAGCAATAAAAGTAAATAAGGTGCAGCAAGATGGCCCAATCCTTTCTGTAGCAAAGGACAAACCTGGACAAACTCTTATATGAAGGAAAGCGCTCCCGAGGACACATGGGAATTATTGTCAAGCTAGTTTTCATCACGTTCATATGATTCGCGTTCGGTACTCTGATAATCTGATATGTGGGTGGACCGGTGCTTGGGTGCTGTCCTGACTTGGACAAGCATCCCACATATGATTAACCGCCATTGCAAGCATCTGCAACTACAACAGAAGTATTAAGGTAAACCTAACCATAGCATGACACATATGGATCCAAATCAGCCCCTTACGAAGCAACGCATAAACTAGGGTTTAAGCTTATGTCACTCTAGCAACCCATCATCTACTTATTACTTCCCAATGCCTCCCTCTAGGCCCAAACAATGGTGAAGTGTCATGTAGTCGACGTTCACATGACACCACTAGAGGGATGACAACATACATCTCATCAAAATATTGAACGAATACCAAATTCACATGACAACTAATAGCAAGACTTCTCCCATGTCCTTAGGAACAAACATAACTACTCACAAAGCATATTCATGTTCATAATCAGAGGGGTATGAATATGCATAATGGATCTGAACATATGATCTTCCACCAAATAAACCAACTAGCATCAACTACAAGGAGTAATCAACACTACTAGCAACCCACAGGTACCAATCTGAGGTTCGGATACAAATATTGGATACATGAGATGAACTAGGGTTTAAGATGAGATGGTGCTGGTGAAGATGTTGATGGAGATTGACCCCCCTCCCGATGAGAGGATCGTTGGTGATGACGATGGTGATGATTTCCCCCTCCTGGAAGGAAGTTTCCCCTGCAGAACAGCTCTACCGGAGCCCTAGATTGGTTCCACCAAGGTTCCGCCTCGTGGTGGCGGAGTTTCTTCCCCAAAGCTTGCTTATGATTTTTTCCTCGACGAAAGACCTCATATAGTAGAAGATGGGCATCAGAGGGCCACCAGGGGGCCCATGAGGCAGGGGCACGCCCAGGGGGGGTAGGGCACGCCCCTACCCTCGTGGCTTGGGTGTGGCCCCCTCTGGAACTTTCTCCGCTCAGTATTTTTTATTAATTCCAAAAAGGACTTCCGTGAAGTTTCAGGACTTTTGGAGCTGTGCAGAATATGTCTCTAATATTTGCTCCTTTTCCAGCCCAGAATCCCAGCAGCCGGCATTCTCCCTCTTCATGTAAACCTTGTAAAATAAGAGAGAATAGGCATAAGTATTGTGAAATAATGTGTAATAACAACCCATAATGCAATAAATATCGATATAAAAGCATGATGCAAAATGACGTATCAACTCCCCCAAGCTTAGACCTCGCTTGTCCTCAAGCAAAAGCCGAAATCGAAAAATATGTCCACATGTTTAGAGATAGAGGTGTCGATAAAAATAAAATACGGACATGAGGGCATCATGATTATTCTTAGAACAACAATATATATATATATATATATATGTATATATATATATTGTCATATGATCTCTTATGCTAAAGTAACAATTCAATCACAATTTCAAGTATATCATAAACTTTATTGAGAACCAACAAACTCTAATCTCAGTCATTGAGGCAATTGCAATTTATCATAACATAGGAAAGAGTCAATATAAGAGCTTTTCAGCAAGTCCACATACTCAACCATCTTTTAGTCTTTCACAATTGCTAACACTCACACACTATTTATGGGTTTGAAGTCTTAATTGGACACAGAGAAAGTTAGGGGCTTATAGTTTTGCCTCCCAACGTTTTACCTCAAGGGTAATGTCAACAATAATAGTTCATGAAAACTCACATCCAATTAGCTATATATATCAGGATCTTTCCAACACATTGTGCTTGCCAAAGGATAAAATGTAAAAAGGAAAGGTGGATAACACCATGACTCTTTGCATGAAGTATAAGACAAGAATAAAAGATAGGCCCTTCGCAGAGGGAAGCAGAGGTTTTCATGCGCTTTTATAGTTGGATGCACGAAATCTTAATGCAAAAGAACGTCACTTTATATTGCCACTTGTGACATGAACCTTTATTATGCAGTCCGTCACTTTTATTTCTTCCATATCACAAGATCGTATAAAGCTTGTTTTCTCCACATTATCAAGTCATACATATTTAGAGAGCAATTTTGATTGCTTGCACCGATGATACCTTACTTGATGGATCTTACTCAATCCATAGGTAGGTATGGTGGACTCTCATGGCAAAACTAGGTTTAGGGATATTTGTAAGCACAAGTAGTATCTCTACTTGGTGCAAAGAAATTGGCCAGCAAGAGAGAGAAAGGCAAGCTCAACATGTTGGATGATCCATGACAATATAATTTATCTCAGATGTAAGAAAACATAACCCATACGTTTTCTTCCTTGTCCAATGTCAACTCTTTAGCATGTCATATTTTAATGAGTGCTCACAATCATAAAAGATGTCCAAGATAGTGTATTTATATGTGAACCTCTCTTTCTTTATTACTTCCTCTTAATTGCAACGATGACCAAAACTATGTTTGTGAACTCTCAACAACTTTATTCATCATACTCTTATATGTGAATTCATTACTCTCCATAAGATCCATATGATCTCTTTATTCCTTTTTCTTTAATTTTATTCCCTCAAGATCATAGCAAAATAATCAAGCCCTTGACTCAACACTAATCTTTATTATATATAGCTCATGGACTCGATTACATAGAAGGATAATAAAGCAAAACTCACAACTAGATCATACTAAAACTTTATTCTACTAGATCAAGATATTACCAAAAGGATCGAACTAAGAAAGACAGTAAAGACAAAAGTTGTGATGGTGATATGATACCTGGGCACTCCCCCAAGCTTGGCAGTTGCCAAGGGGAGTGCCCATACCAGATGCTCAGTTCTTCTTTGTTGGTGAAGAAGGTGTTGGTTATGATGGGTAGTCGCACATCGAGCGTAAGAGATCCTCCAATTTGCGGATAATGCCCTTGAGTGCGATGATATGCTCCTTCAACAAAATATTTTCACTTGTGAGATACTTGTTTTGAATACGAGCTAACTCAATCATCTTGAAAGCCTCAATCTCCGTTGGGGTAAAGAGATTGTGGTGAGGTGGAAGGATGTCTTCTTCTGCTACTGCCGGAACTTGATCCCCCATGGCCTTCTTGATCCCACCATCCTTGTTGATCTCTTCGGGTTCTTCTCTCTTCAGCTCTATCTTCATTAGCCAAGCATCATTGCCCTCATTGTTGGAGAAGGAGGGAGATGACATGATGCTTGGCCTTGACAACCCTGGCAGAAAACAGCTCGAAACAAGAACAAGAGATATTTGCGTGATACGGTGGTCAAAACCTTCAGGAGATTATATAATGAAGTTTTACCGACCAAAAGAAGTATTGTGCAAGAAAATAGAGTCCGGAGAGCACACGAGGTGCCAGCGAGGCAGGGGCGCGTGCCCAGGGGGTCGGGCGCGCCCTCCACCCTCGTGGAAGCCCTGTGTCCTTTCCGGTCTGCTTCTAATTTTCCTATTTTCTTAAATATTCCAAAATGGAGAAAAATTTCCATTAGAACTATTTTGGAGTCAGTTTACTTACCATACCACGTACCTATTCCTTTTCGGAGTCTGAAAAGTTCCGGAAAGTGTCCCTTATGTATTCCTCTGGGGTTACGCTTTCAATAATATTAGTTTCAACATTTATGGGATTACCTCAGATATAATGTTTGATTCTTTGACCGTTCACCACCTTCCCATTTAGAGAGAAGTTTTCCTACAAAAAATCTTAAACGAGAGTTGTATAGCAATACATAATCACCTACATTAAACTCACGCTTTTGTATCCTTTTATCATGCCATCTTTTAAGTTTTTCTTTAAACATCTTGGCATTTTCATAAGCGTTGGTTCTCCATTCATCAAGTGAGCTAATGTCAAAAAACCTCTTCTCACCAACAAGTTTGAAGTCATAGTTGAGCTCTTTAATAGCCCAATATGCCTTATGTTCTAGTTTGAGAGGTAAGTGACAAGCTTTACCATAAACCATTTTATAAGGAGACATACCCATAGGATTTTTATATGCAGTTCTATAAGCCCATAATGCATCATCAAGTTTCTTGGACCAATTCTTTCTAGATCTATTAATGGTCTTTTGCAAAATTAATTTAAGCTCTCTATTGCTAAGTTCTACTTGACCACTAGACTGTGGGTGATAAGGATATGCAATTTTATGATTAACATCATACTTAGCAAGCATTTTACGAAAGGCACCATGAATGAAATGTGAACCACCATCAATCATTAAATATCTAGGGACTCCAAACCTCGGAAATATAACTTCTTTAAGCATCTTAATAGAGGTGTTATGATCAGCACTACTAGTTGGAATAGCTTCTACCCACTTAGTAACATAATCAACAGCAACTAAAATATGTGTATACCCATTAGAGGAAGGAAACGGTCCCATATAATCAAAGCCCCAAACATCAAATGGTTCAATAACAAGTGAATAATTCATAGGCATTTCTTGACGTCTACTAATATTACCAATTCTTTGACATTCATCACAAGACAAGACAAACTTACGGGCATCCTTGAAGAGAGTAGGCCAATAAAAACCGGATTGCAATACCTTATGTGCAGTTCTATCTCCAGCATGGTGTCCTCCATAGGCTTCGGAGTGACACTTGCGTAGGATCTGTTCCTGTTCATGCTCAGGTACACAATGTCTAATAACACCATCTACTCCTTCTTTATAAAGATGTGGGTCATCCCAGAAGTAATGTCTTAAATCATAGAAACACTTTTTCTTTTGCTGGTATGTGAAACTAGGTGGTATAAACTTAGAAATAATATAATTAGCATAATCAGAATACCATGGAGCAGTACGAGAAGCATTTATGACACCTAATTGTTCATCAGGAAAGCTATCATCAATAGGTAGTGGGTCATCAAGAACATTCTATAACATAGACAAGTTGTCTGCAATGGGGTTCTTAGCTCCATTTCTATCAATAATATGCAAATCAAATTCTTGTAGCAGGAGAACCCATCTAATAAGTCTAGGTTTAGCATCTTTCTTTTCCATAAGATATTTAATAGCAGCATGATCAGTGTGGATAGTTACTTTAGAATCACAATATAAGGTCTGAACTTATCACATGCAAATACAACTGCAAAAAATTCTTTTTCAGTAGTAGCATAATTTCTCTGGGCATTGTCTAGAGTTTTACTAGCATATTGAATAACATTTAATTTCTTATCAACTCTTTGCCCTAGAACAACACCTACAACATAATCGCTAGCATCACACATAATTTTAAAGGGTAAATTCCAATCAGGTGGCTGAACAATAGGTGCAGAAACCAAAGCTTTCTTAAGTATTTCAAATGCTTCTACACAGTCATCATCAAAGACAAAAGGGATATCTTTTTGTAATAGGTTAGTCAGAGGCCGAAAAATTTCTGAGAAGTCCTTAATGAACCTCCTATAAAAACCGGCATGACCAAGGAAACTTCTTATACCTTTGATGTCCTTGGGACACGATATCTTTTCAATAGCATCAACTTTAGCTTTATCAACTTCAATACCTCATTCAGAAATTTGATGCCCCAAGACAATACCTTCATTAACCATAAAGTGGCACTTCTCCCAGTTCAAGACAAGATTAGTTTCTTCACATCTCTGCAAAACTCGGTCAATGTTGCTCAAGAAATCATCAAAAGAGGATCCATAAACGGAGAAATCATCCATGAAAACCTCACAAATCTTTTCACAGAAGTCAGAGAATATAGCCATCATGCATCTTTGAAAGGTAGCATGTGCATTACATAAACCAAAAGGCATACGTCTATAAGCAAAAGTATCGAAAGGGAAAGTAAAAGTGGTCTTTGCTTGATCATCAGCTGACGCAGGTATTTCAGAGAAGCTAGAGTAACCATATAGAAAGCAAAAATGTGTATGTTTGGATAATCTTTCTAGAATTTGATCAATGAAAGGCAAAGGGTAATGATCTTTTTTAGTAGCTTTATTTAATTTGTGAAAATCAATTACCATCCTATAACCTGTAATAATTCTTTGTGGAATCAATTCATCTTTATCATTAGGAACGACAGTAATACCTCCCTTCTTAGGGACACAATGGAAAGGACTTACCCACTGACTATCAGCAACGGGATAAATTATACCTGCCTCAAGGAGCTTTAATATCTCCTTTCTTACCACTTCTTTCATCTTAGGATTTAGCCGTGTTGGTGATCAATAACTGGTTTGGCGTCTTTCTCCAAATTTATTTTGTGTTGACATAGTGTGGGACTAATGCCCTTAAGATCATCAAGAGTATATCCAATAGCAGCACGGTGCTTCTTCAGAGTTTTCAATAATTTTTCTTCCTCCTTCTCTGAAAGGTTAGCACTAATAATAACAGGATATATCTTCTTTTCATCAAGAAAAGTATATTTAAGAGTATCAGGTAAAGGTTTAAGCTCAAACACGGGATCACCCTTGGGTGGAGGAGGATCCCCTAGAATTTCAACAGACAAGTTGTGTTTCAGAATAGGTCCTTGTTTAAAGAATACTTCATCTATTGCCCTTCTTTCATTCATAAACATATCATTTTCATGGTCTAGCAAATATTGTTCTAAAGGATCAATAGGAGGTACGATAATAGAAGCAAGACCAATAATTTCATCTTTACTAGCTAATTCTTTATCATGGGGTTGTCTATGAAATTTAGCAAAATTAAACTCATGAGACATGTCCCCTAAACCAATAGAAACAATATCCTTATTGCAGTCTATCTTAGCATTAACAGTATTCAAGAAGGGTCTACCAAATATAATGGGACAAAAGTCATCTTGTGGGGAACCGAGAACAAGAAAATCAGCAGGGCATTTAACTTTCCCACACAAGACTTCAACATCTCTAACAATCCCAATCGATGAAATAGTATCTCTATTGGCAAGTTTAATGGTACATTGATATCTTCTATCTCAGCAGGTGCAATATCATGCATAATTTCTTTGTATAAGGAATGAGGTATTACGCTTGCACTAGCACCCATATCACATAAACCATGATAACAATGATCTCCTATTTTAACAGAAATAATAGGCATGCCTACAACAGGTCTATGTTTATTTTTAGCATCAGGTCTAGCAATTCTAGCAGCTTCATTGCAGAAGTAAATAACATGCCCATCAATATTATCGGCCAAGAGATCTTTAACCATAGCAATACTAGGTTCAACTTTAATTTGCTCAGGGGGTTTAGGTGTCTTAATATCAGTTTTGTTAACCACAGTTGAAGCTTTAGCATGATTCTTTATTCTAACAGGGAAAGGTGGTTTCTCAATATAAGCAACAAGAACAACAGGATCATCATAAGTGATAGTATTTTCTTCAACTTTAATAGGTGCAACTGCTTTTACTTCAATGGGAGGATTATATTTAAACCACTTCTCCGTAGGGAGATCAACATGAGTAGCGAAGGATTCAAAAAAGGAAGCTACTATCTCAGAGTCAAGTCCATATTTAGTGCTAAATTCACGGAAAGCATCGGTATCCATAAAAGATTTAACACAATCAACTTAGGTGTTATACCTGACTCCTTACCTTCCTCGAGGTCCCAATCTTCAGAGTTGCGTTTAATTCTTTCCAACAAATCCCATTTGAATTCAATAGTCTTCATCATAAAAGATCCAGTACAAGAAGTATCGAGCATGGAGCGATTACTGAGAGAAAGCCGAGCATAAATTTTTGGATAATCATTTCTCTTGAGAGCTCAAGATTGGGGCATGAATATAACATTGACTTAAGCCTCCCCCAAGCTTGAGGGATGCTTTCTCCTTCGCGAGGCCAAAAATTGTATATATAATTACGATCACGATGAACAAGATGCATAGGATACAACTTCTGGTGAAATTCCAATTTCAATCGCTTATAGTCCCATGATCCCATATCATCACATAGCCTATACCATGTCAATGCATCTCCCTTCAAAGATAAAGGGAATACATTCTTCTTGATAACATCATCGTGCATACCTGCAAGCTTAAATAATCCACAAACTTCATTCACATAGATTATGTGTAAATCGGGATGCAATGTTCCATCTCCTACAAAAGGATTAGCTAGCAGTTTCTCTATCATACCCGAAGGAATTTCAAAGTAAACATTTTAAGTAGGTTTAGTAGGTTGAGGAGCAACTATTTTCTCTATTGGTCGAGGTGAAGATACCCCGAACAAGCCCCTCAAAGGATTATGTTCCATAGTAACAAGTGACAGTAAATTTCAGCACACTATATAAATTTTCCTTAAACAAATTCCACCTACCAAAGGCGCTTCACTCCCGACAACGGCGCCAGAAAAGAGTCTTGATGACCCACAAGCAATGTTTGGGATATCGCTTATCGTTATCATCTCGGTCGGCTAGGGATTAGAGATTAATCGGAAATCAGACGATTAATCGATTTTATCGGTTGACTATTAATCGACAAGTTTTTTGCAAGACCTACATTTTCAGGCACTAATAAGGAAAATTGGAAACAATCAACAAGTGTGTGCTCTAAGCCTTTAACACTACATCAATATATATTAGATAACAGCAGTAAATGTCATGTTTTTCCATTTTTGAAATTCAAATAGGACAGGAGCACATAGATACTACAATATTACATTATTACATAACAAACAAAAATTGGACATCACTTCAACAATAGCAGTGCACAGATTTACTCATTTACAATTTTACATAACAATCAACAACAAGCAGAACATCAGTACATAACTATATATATGAGTCCAAAAATAGACTGAGATAGTACATAGGATGCAATACATATATAAATATATTAGTCTTAGTCCACAAATAAACTGAGATAGTATCATAGTGGATACTGGATAGATAGGCAACACAGCTGTACATAACAGGTCCAGTGTACACAAATAAGCTTAGTTCTAGTTCTACGCATCTACTTCAACTTCTTAGTCTTACACTAGTTACTACTTTGCTAGCAAACAACCAAACACCAATCAACCAAAATAAGGCAGTTCTTAGCTCTCTGATTCTCTCACAATTGGTCACAAGTCACAACCAAAATAAGGCAGTAGGCTGCTAGCGAACAACACACAATACCAGGAATGAGTTTGTTAAAAGGCCTAGTATTCAAGGCTGCATCAAGTCTTCCTCATCGTTTTCTTCTGTCACCCCAACCATATCATCATCAGACTCAAACTCTATCTCATCTTCATTGATAGGCACAGTGTCATCTTCATCATCAAAAAAAAGTCTTCCACTTCATGGAGTTCTCTCACCCTTAGACTTCTACGAGGCTCTGGTGTATTGTCAACTCCAGTAGCTCCCATCTCTTCGTCATCGTAAGCATCTTCACATATCCAATCTTTGGCTGTGGAAGCATCTTCACCAAGCAGAACATCACAAGTTGAGGAGTATTTCTTCCTCTTGTCTAGAAATCTTCCATTGAATTGAATATAAACTAGATCGTCCCTATGACGCACATCTAATTTATTTCTCCTGTTTGCATCTACCTACAAATTGCATAGTATAGGTTAGTGATTCACATCTTGTCATAAATGAAGTTGGGATCAGATTTGAATATTTGGAAGTTGAGACTTACTTGTTCAAAAACACTCCAATTTCTTTCACACCCAGATGAACTTGTGGTTAAGTTGAGTATCCTCAAAGCCATGTGCATCAATGTTGGAGTTTGTAGTCCATAAGTTGCCCACCACTCCCCTTCATTCATATAAAATAGAAGGTACTATGCATCAACCCTAAAATATTAGAAATGCAATATGGCAAAGTTATCTTTGAGAACATGCTTACCAGCATTATAATTGCCATTGGTAATTGCTTTTGTGGCAGCCACCTTCCCAAACATGCCTTCCTTCTTTTTAAACTTGGGCAAGTCTATGTTAAGGGCATTATTTTGTGCATCATCATCATCATAATAAAATTGTTCAATAACATCCATCAACCCGGACATGACTTCTAAATCGGTGAAGATGCTTGCGGTAGTATAACTATAATAGGGATTCAAGGCATATGCTACCATGTGCAACTTGGTATCTAGCCTCCCATCCATCTTGCTCTCCATGGCTGTTGTGATCACCTTGTAGTCCTTCTCCGAACCTTCAACCACAAGCATTATTGCCTTCTTTGTCTCTATTATTTGTCCATACATAGAGGCCATGGACTGCCCATCACTATCAGCCAACCGAAGTAACTTCACCAATGGCTCAAAAACCTTGCATCGAACATACACAAGCACTACATTAGTTACTATTTAACTATGTAACATATGAGCAATGATGCATACAAGCACACGTGTAATACACAAGAGTACAAGACACAATTTGTAGTATAGCTAACAATACCTTGATGCAAAGAGAAACATTTTTCCAGAATGCCCTACTCATTATTTTGGCATGAGCGACCTTTCCTTTCTTTGTTCTGGTGTGCTTGCATTCTTCCCAAGTGTCACTACAACACATTTCTGTTAGTTGCTTCCTCTTAGCAGTGGGACTTTGCAATGTAAGAAATACCGAAGCAAATCTGGTCACTCCCGGCCTAACAATGTCCCTCTTCTTTGTATAAGATCTCATGAATGCCAATGTGGCATGATGTGCATAAAGGAAAATTGTCATCTCCTTGGCTTTGGTTATTGCAGGACCAAAATGCTTCAACTTGCCAATTGCTTCGACCATCAAGTTAATTGTGTGAGTTGCACATGAGGTCCAAAATATCTTGGGCCTTTTAATTTTCAGCATCCCCTTTGCTCCCATATTGTTTGATGCATTATCTGTGACTACTTGAACAACATTATCAGCCCCTACAAAACACCATTGCAAAACACTATAATGAAATAACAACATTCAACATATAACCACATGATGAGAACTTGAAAAGCAATGAATGAGAGCAAATTAAAAGGTTGAGATTAGTAGCAATTTTCTCAATGCACTCGTCTACATAATCAAAGATGTATTGACTTGTCTGTGCATCAGCAGATGCCTCCTTTGATCCAAGAAAGATTGTTCCCAACTTGCAGTGCACACACAAGTTCATGATGCTCCTCCTTTTCTTGTCTGTCCAAGCATCGGTCATGATAGAGCACCCCGTATCTACCCTCTCAACATCATGTGGCTTCAACAAATCCTTAGTCCTTTCAACCTCCTGCAACAACATCTTCTCTCGAATCATATATTGTGAAGGTTGCCTCCAATTAGGACCATAACGACCAAGAGCCTCACAAAATTGATTGAAGTCATCATCGTTGATAGCATTGAAGGGTACATTTTTCTTGTACAACCATCTGGACAAATATTGTCCTACTTTATAGCTTCTCTCCTTATCAACACTATCATTTATATTCTGCTGAAACTTTTTCATGTTCAACGGGATTGACGGGTCAATTGGAGCAAGATATTGATCCATAGGCCCCTTCTTCGCGTCACTGTTGCCAACTTCATTAAGCTCTACTTGATCTTACTCATTGGCCTCTATGGTCACCAAGGCTCTTACTTCATTTTCTTCCTGTAGCTTTTGCTTTTTCTTCTTCTTCGGCGCCTCATATGCATCCTTACACCAAGCTTGTTGTTCTAGTGTGGCTTGCATACAACTTGTCACTGACCCTTTGATCTGAGCAATGTGTTGCTTCATCCTAGTCACCCCTCCCGACATCACTTTTCCACAAAGCTTGCACTTGACTCTTTGCAGATCATCTGGATCAATCAGCAAAGGAAACTCCCATGCCATGTCATCTGAGTTTCTCTTAAGTCTGGAACTTGTAACCTCAGAAGCACCGGAAGCAGACATCTACAAAAAGGGCATCAACATGTATGAGAATCATACTAATAAAAGGAAAACTTATTCTGTACATGATTGATGATTCTTATTCTGTACATAAAAGAAAAGGGCAGCAATATCCTACAAAAAAAGAAAAGGGCAACTTATTCTGTACATGATCCTGTTAAACTCAAAACTGACTAAATTTTATCACTACTAATTGAATGGTTGAAGGGAAACAACAACTAGTAGTCAGTACCTGCAGACTTGCGGTTAAACTCAAAAAATGACTGAATTTTATCACTATTAGTAGGCAGTTATTGACTAAAGAAATGACAATTTGCTTACAAGTTACAGCTGCAGTCATTGACAATAAAACTTGCTTACAACCACCGTTATTGACTGAACAAATTACAATAGCTGCCACTCATTTTAATCGATTGAAGAAATCACAACAACTTCAGTTTAGCTGAAGAAATTGACTGAAGAAATGACAGTATCCACTCATTTTAATCGACTGAAGAAATGACAGTAACTGTAGTTTATCTGAACAAATTGACTGAAGAAATGAGAGCGGCCACTCATTTTAATCGAGTGAAGAAAACTTAAAAGAGGAGAACCTGGAGAAGGGATGGCGTGTCTAGCTGCTGCCGTTCATCGGAGTAGAAGGTAGAGGACGGAGCCGATGTACTGCTGTTGGCGGAGGGTTGGCGGTGTCAAGCAACACTAGTCGTCGGTGATGGAGAAAATATGCGGGGCTCCGGTGCCACGAGTAGAAGGTTGGTGCAGCTCCGATGCTGCTCGAGGAAGAGGGCCGCAGCTCTTGTGCTGCTGCAGCAAGGTATGGCGATGGGGAGCAGCTCCGGTCTTCGGTGATGGGAGCTGCAGAGGAGTCATGATGGCGATGGCGATGCGGTGGAGTCGCGATGGCGATGGGAGATGCTGGTTGAGGTCCCGTGGAAGAGGAGAGGGGGATCCACAGGGCGCCTAGCTCGGGTGCTGTTAGCTACGTTAGCCGGAGGCGAGCAGTGTGACGGTGGCGTGGTGGATTGGATCTCGCATCGTGGCACGCTGGGAGGCTGAAACCCTAACTGAGCGTGGGAAAATCCCAAATGTGTGTTGTGGCTGTGCGGGAAGGCCACCGAAGGGGCCTTTGGGGAGCCAAAATTTAGCCTTTTGGGTTTTCTGACGTTACGGGCCCAACCCGATTAATCGGCAATCTAACGTTTATCGTGTGTCAGAGCGATAAATCGGTCCAAATGATAAATGTCAAAGATAAGGCCTTATCTTAACGGTCACCACATGATAAGCGATAAATCGGCCGATAAATCACTGAGTTGGCCGATTTCTTGAACAGTGCCCACAAGTGTAGGGGATCTATCATAGCTTTTCGACAAGTAAGAGTGTCGAACCCAATGAGGAGCAGAAGGAAATGATAAGCAGTTTTCAGTAAGGTATTCTCTGCAAGCACTGAAATTATCGGTAACAGATAGTTTTGTGATAAGGTAATTTGTAACAAGTAGCAAGCAATAAAAGTAAATAAGGTGCAGCAAGATGGCCCAATCCTTTTTGTAGCAAAGGAAAAGCCTGAACAAACTCTTATATGAAGGAAAGCGCTCCCGAGGACACATGGGAATTGTCGTCAAGCTAGTTTTCATCACGTTCATATGATTCGCGTTCGGTACTTTGATAATCTGATATATGGGTGGACCAGTGCTTGGGTGATGTCCTTACTTGTACAAGCATCCCACTTATGATTAACCCCCATTGCAAGCATCCGCAACTACAAAAGAAGTATAAAGGTAAACCTAACCATAGCATGAAACATATGGATCCAAATGAGCCCCTTACGAAGCAACGCATAAACTAGGGTTTAAGCTTCTGTCACTCTAGCAACCCATCATCTACTTATTACTTCCCAATGCTTCCCTCTAGGCCCAAACAATGGTGAAGTGTCATGTAGTCGACGTTCACATGACACCACTAGAGGGATGACAACATACATCTCATAAAAATAAAGAACGAATACCAAATTCACATGACTACAGATAGCAAGGATTCTCCCATGTCCTCAGGAACAAACGTAACAACTCACAAAGCATATTCATGTTCATAATCAGAGGGGTATTAATATGCATAATGGATCTGAACATATGATCTTCCACCAAATAAACCAACTAGCATCAACTACAAGGAGTATATCAACACTACTAGCAACCCACAGGTACCAATCTGAGGTTCGGATACAAAGATTGGATACAAGAGATGAACTAGGGTTTGAGATGAGATGGTGCTGGTGAAGATGTTGATGGAGATGGACCCCCTCCTGATGATAGGATCGTTCGTGATGACGATGGTGATGATTTCCCCCTCCCGGAGGGAAGTTTTCCCTGCAGAACAGCTCTGCCGGAGCCCTAGATTGGTTCCGCCAAGGTTCCGCCTCGTGGCAGCGGAGTTTCTTCCCCAAAGCTTGCTTATGATTTTTTCCTCGACGAAAGACCTTGTATAGCAGAAGATGGGCATCAGAGGGCCACCAGGGGGCCCACGAGGCAGGGGGGCGCGCCCCCCACCCTTGTGGCTAGGGTGTGGCCCCCCTCTGGAACTTTCTCTGCTCGGTATTTTTTATTAATTCCAAAAAGGACTTCCGTGAAGTTTCAGGACTTTTGGAGCTATGCAGAATAGGTCTGTAATATTTGCTCCTTTTCCAGCTCAGAATCCCAGCTGCCGGCATTCTCCCTCTTCATGTAAACTTTGTAAAATAAGAGAGAATAGGCATAAGTATTCTGACATAATGTGTAATAACAGCCCATAATGCAATAAATATTGATATAAAAGCATGATGAAAAATGGACGTATCACAACACTGGAGCAATTGCCTTAGCGAAGGAGTCCAGGTTTCACAAGAGAACCAAATACATCAAGAGACGCTTCAACTCCATTCGTGAAAAGGTCAAGGATGGAGACATAGAAATTTGCAAAATACATACGGATCTGAATGTGGCAGACCCGTCGATTAAACCTCTTCCATGGGCAAAACATGATCAGCACCAAGACTCCATGGGTGTTAGATTCATTACTATGTAATCTAGATTATTGACTCTAGTGCAAGTGGGAGACTGTTGGAAATATGCCCTAGAGGCAATAATAAAGTGCTTATTATTATATTTCCTTAATCATGATAAAGGTTTTGTTATTCATGCTAGAATTGTATTGACCGGAAACTTAAATACATGTGTGGATACATAAACAAATATTGTGTCCCTACTAAGCCTCTACTAGACTAGCTCGTTGATCAAAAGATGGTTAAGGTTTCCTAACCACAGACATGTGTTGTCACTTGATAATGGGATCACATCATTAGGAGAATGATATGATGGACAAGACCCATCTGTTAGCATAGCATATGATCGTTCAGTTTATTGCTACTGCTTTCTTAATTAATGTGAAATACATATTCCTTCGACCATGAGATCATGCAACTCCCAGATACTGGAAGAATACCTTGTGTGCTATCAAACGTCACAACGTAACTGGGTGATCATAAAGATGCTCTACATGTATCTTCGATGGTGTCTGTTGAGTTGGCATGGATCGAGATTGGGATTTGTCACTCCGTGTAACGGAGAGGTATCTTGTCACACCCTAGTTAGTTCATGCATTAGAGTGTTGCATCATGTTTATTTTTTCCCAGAAAACTGAAATGGGGATGACAGAACCCCCAGCACCCCCTGGAACAACTAGGGTTTACTAAAAACTTTTTCAATGAACCTGAAATGCCCTTCTAAAAAGTCCACCCTTTTTGTTTTGGGTTAAAACCTTTGACAAAAATGGTGCACACTTTTCTAGGACATCTTAAGGTGATTGGATTAATTCATTACTAATTGCATTTGGGCAATTTAAATCCTATAAATATTTTAAAATTCCCAAATAATCCTGAAAGTAATTTTAGGCTGTTGAGAATATTTTCAAATGTGCCTCTGAATATTTTTAGGGTTTTCCTAAATGAAATAGTATTTTTACTATTTGAAAACACAAAATAGGATAAATAGAAAACAGAAAAAAGAGAGAAAGGAAACTTACCTGGCGCTCACCTGGCGTCCCAGCACTGTGCTGGCCCATGGCCAGTCAGCTGCTTCCTCTCGCCAGGCAGGCAGGGAGGTAAGCACCGGCGCGCCTGAGCTCGCCACGGCGCCACCTGCTTGCCGCCCGCGCCCCTGGACGTCTGGACGACCTCCACGTCGTCGCCCCGACCCCCTGGACTCCTCCATTCGCCCCCAACGCCTCTCCCTCGCCCTCTCCCACCATGGCCGACGCCCCTGCCGCTGCACCGTCGCCGTAGCCGCGCCCTCCGTCGTCCTCGCACCGCACCACCGTGTCCACGAGCTCCGCTGTCGTCGACTACGTCGAGCAGGCCGAGCCCCGAGCGCTCGCCCGCTCTGGAGTCGCCCCCGACCCCGTCTTCCCCAACTCCGGCCGCCGGAGATCCCCTTCGCCTTCACCGCAGCACCAGCTCGTCCCCGACCTCGCCGTCTTCCTCGTTGTGATCGCCGTGAGCCCACCTACATCTTCCCCCTCTCCATTAACTTCCTCCTGCACCGTGTGCACCGCACCAAGCTCACCTGAGCACCCGCCACCGCCGAGCTCGTCGCCGACGTGACTCCGGCCACCCACCGGCCACACCTTTGTGACCAACGCACTCACCGCACTCGCAGGAGCCCGTAGCGCCACTCCACGCGCCTCGCCGTGCCCCGTAGCCTCGGTTTCGACCTTGCCCAAACTCCAGCGACCGCCAAGGTCGCCGCCGGTGATGTTTCCGGCCACCCCAGCCCCACCCACTGCCACCACTCGATGCGGCTTACTCCCAGCTACGCGTAGATGCTCTCCGCCGTCGTTTTGGTCGCCGGAGCACGAAATCCGTGTCACTCTGTTTGACCCCGTGTGGGCCCAGGTTGACTTCCCCTGATTCTATGACACGTGGGACCGCCCTGCTAATTAACTTAGATTAGAACTAACTAAAATTAGTTATTTAATTAACTACTGACACGCATGTCCCACTGGTCAGGTTTGACCTGGACCGGCCCCGTTGACCACTGACGTCACCCTGACGCAATGCTGACGCAATAACTCAATTACTGGAATTATTCTTATACAAGAAATTCCAGAAAATATTACAAACTTCAAAAATTCATAACTTTTAATCTGTAACTCCAAATGCAAAGATTTATATATGAAATTTGATCAGAAAAATTCAATCTTTCCATCTGTAATGGTTTAATGCATGACAAAACACTTTAACCTTGCTGTTTAGGTGAAACAAGCTAATACACTTATAATAAGCTTTAAGGAACATAAGCTTCCATTTGAATCTTTGATTCAAATGGACCCAAACCAACTTGTTTCACATTGCATTAGGCAGGACACCTCATATTGCCATGTCATAGCATGCATCATATTGTTGCATATTGCCATGTGATGATTGTGTTCTGTGGTGTCTTTCGTGGTAGGTTCTGCCTCCGAGGATATTTCCGAGTATCCAACTGAAGGGCAGTACCCTACTACTACTCCATCAGGCAAGCAGCCCCATTGATCATATCGATACAATCCCATGTTCTCGCTTCTGCTCTCATTTACTGCATTAAGACAACAATGTTTCAAACTGCTGTGTGCTGCGGTAGTTGAACCCTTATCCTCTGCATGACCTGTCATTGCCACAGTAACTAGATGAAACCCACTAGCATGTGTAGGAGTTGATTGAGCCATGTATGTGTTTCCTACCTTGCTATGCCTGCTATGCTTAGAGTTGTGTCAGGTCTGGTTCATCTGGGTGATGGGCTAGAGTGAAATGATTACGTCGGTAATGTGAGGGATGTGTTGAACATGATTTGGTAAAGGTATCGATGAGAGGCCATGTAGGAGTACATGGTGGGTTGTTTCATTGAGGCCGTCCCTAAGAACTGAGATCTGTATGTGTGATTCAAGAATCAGTTACTACCATACATTGGGCCCGAAACCAATGGACCCTCTCGGCTTCTTAATCACCCTAGTACTCTGTCCAGGAGTTGCAACTAGTTTCTGGTGTTTGTAGGTTATGTGTTGGCGGCCGTGCGTAGCGCTGACCCTAGGGGTGGGCTATGATGCGGTAGATACACCGTGGCCGGGTATGCCGGGCGCCCGTTTGGCGTCTCGGGACCCTATACACATCGTTCGGGGCCATATGTGGAAACCTCGGCCGGACTCCCTGCGGATGGAACCTGGATAGGCGATAAACCTGGACTAGAGACTTGAGTGTTTTGGTAGGCCGTGGCCGACACCCTCGTTGGGCTTTCGCTTGAAGGTTGCCGAGTACATGTCGTGTAAACGACGATAAGTGGTGAGAGCGTGTATGAAGAAGTACACCCCTGCAGGGTTAACATCATCTATTCGAATAGTCGCATCCGCGGTAAAGGACTACTTGGTTGCCTATACAGTTCATAGACAAGTTAATGTTTACTACTAAAAGACTCAAGATAAGTGTCAGTACCGAGGATGGCCCTCTCGTAGTATGACGAGGGAGGATCCCCGGTGGAGTATTGTGTTGGTGATTAGTGGACTCGTGTGCGAAAACTATTTTACAGTGGTGTCTCGTAGGATAGCTTAGCCAAGAGTCAAAGCTGGCTTGCTGCAATAACTCCACCACCTTCTTGAGAATAAGCATGTATAGTAGGATCTGTTGTAAGACTTGCTGAGTACCTTTGTACTCATGTTGCTTTAATTACTGTTTTCAGACGACAACACCGCCCCCTCCGATGGGTTTTACGTAGACCTCGACGTCGATGAGTAACTTGCCACCCAGGTGGTGATTCTGGCCATGGAGGGCCCTATGTAGATAGACAGGCTTCGACAAGCCTTCTTTCTTTCTAGTGTCTGTACCCAGACTTATTTGCTTCCGCATGTGCTTGTATGCTTGTATGACTTGAGTGTCGGGTCTTGTGACCCCTACCTGTATGAACATGTTATGTATGGCTCTCCGGAGCCTTTAAATAAAGTACTTGAGTTGTAGAGTTTTGTTGTGATGCCATGTTGTATTTACACATATCGAGCATATTGTGTGTATGATTGAAATGCTTGGTATGTGTGGGATCCGACAATCTAGTTGTTTATCCTTGGCAGCCTCTCTTATGGGGAAATGTAGTCTAGTGCTCCTTGAGCCATAGTAGTCCGCTACAGCCCGGTTCACCGGAGTCCTGCTAGCCCAGCACTACTGCTCAGGACACTTGACTGGCCGGCATGTGTTTCACTTCGTTCCTATGTCTGTCCCTTCGGGGAAATGTCACGCGGTGACATCCGGAGTCCTGCCTAGCCTGCTACAGCCCGGGTTCCCCGGAGTCCTGTTAGCCCAGTGCTACAGCCCGGATTCACACGCTGTTGACCGACATGCTCGATGTGATTCATGTATGCCTGTCCCCATAGGTCTGTGCCACTTTGGGTTCATGACTAGTCATGTCGGCTCGGGTTCTCTGTCATATGGATGCTAGCGACACTATCATATACGTGAGCCAAAAGGCGCAAACGGTCCCGGGCCATGGTAAGGCGACACCCGTGGGGATACCGTGCGTGAGGCCGCAAAGTGATATGAGGTGTTACCGGCTAGATCGATGTGACTTGGAATCGGGGTCCTGACAGCGTTGGCATCAGAGCCGGACTGCCTGTAGGTTCGTTGAGCCAAACTGGTCGATGTCGAGTCTAGAAATGCTTTAGTTATATGTAGGGGAATTGATTGTGGGAGGGAACGTAAGGCTCTTTTACTCCTTTACCTTATGCCCTCTGATCTGAGTCATTCTCTTCTCATTCTACGTGGGTTAAGGACTAGGCTCTCTTCTCTCTATCAGGTTCACGTGTTACTAATCCGTAGTAGCTTATAGGATTGTTGTTACAAGCCTCAGTACAGTTTCTACTACTTTTAGTATGTTGTCAGTTGAACCAGAACCTTGATATGATGTTGTTGAGTGGTTTTGCAAACTGTTGTGAATGTCTCAAATCTTTTTCTGAGCATTTACAGCCGTTATGCTGTCCGATTTCTCCTAGGAAATTCTAATGCCTTTGCATTATTCTGTGCTTTCAGATGGCCACCCGTTCCCAGAACCAAGTGGTTCGTCTGACCCGGTGCCTCGATGTACCCGGTCACACGGCCATGTTGGTTCGAGTGATGGTCGAGACAGGCTATCGATGGTATCCGGAATATACCGTCGAGGAGCAGTTCCGAGACTTCAACCAGAGCCAGTACCTTTGTACCGTCAGGATATATCCCTCTTATCCTGGAGCCACTGAACCCCTCCACTGCTCTTATGGGCTTGGGGTTACTATTGAGATGTCTGTGCAGGATGCAGCTTACTCAATGATGACTATCATTCGAGCCAGGACTGCCTTGCTTCAGAACACCGATTTCCGCTACATGCCAGCCTCACTCCCTGGAGCACAGGGGTACTATCAGGCTTTGTACTATGACTCTACACATGAGGAGTCACTACTCCGCACCACTGCCGAGATGCTCGAGGATAAGGACCGCGAAAATCGGGCCTTGCGTATGGAGCTTTTCAACTCTCGTTCTGATCACTGGGCCACTTTGACTCGGTTTGCACCTGCTGTGCAGGCAGGATACATGGACCTGAGGGACCTGTACCCTGTGCGGTCTGGATTGCCAGATTGTATGGAGTGGCGTGATGTAGGAGGCATCACCCCTCCTCGTGGTCCCCGTCTGCCACCGTTTGTGGGACCAAGGCCACATCCGAGTCCCTATGGTCCGCAAGCTCCACAGGACCGTCTGTTCCCAGATGATCATGTTCCGCTTCCAGGTTTTGGTGGTGACTTTTATGAGGATTACTACGGAGCCGTCTGAGCTAGTAGTAGTTTCACTAGTACTGTAATAGTTGTATTCTCCACAGTCCTGCGTGACCGTGGGATACGACTTGGTGTGTATCACGCTCCGGAGGTGTAGAAAAATAATGTATAGGAGCTTGGAATGCCTCCGATGAGATGTAATGTCTTTCACCGTAGTTGTACTCTAGCCTGGGCTTGTACTAAACTATGTACGGTGTGTATGACCAATGGTATATATATGGCAGTTTCTATATTACCATGTCGTGCAATGAACATCTCAGCATTCCATGTTATCCATTACATTCTGCACTTCCTTGCCAAGATTGTGCCATCCTTGTCTAAACCATTGTCTTGTTTTTCCTAGGATGGTCAACACCCGCAGCAACCCTGCTGCCCCGGAGCAGGGGGAAGCCAGTGCAGCTAGGGGTGAGAATCTGCCTCACCCGCCTTCTCTGGCCGAAGTTATGCTGGAGGCAGAAAGAAACAAGCGTGAGACTAACCGCTTGCTGGAGCGGATTGAGCAGAACACTGCACGTCATCAGCGAAACGACTTGGTGTCAATCAATGACTTTATCAAGTTGTACCCACCAAAGTTTAATCATTCCGTCGAGCCCCTCGACGCGGATGACTGGCTTCGCAGCATCACCCACAAGCTACGTTCTGCCAACGTAGCCGAAGCTGATAAGGTTACCTATGCTGCCTATCACCTCGAAGGCCCTGCTAGCCTTTGGTGGGAAAACTTTGAGGCTATGCGCCCGGTCGGCCAAATCACTACTTGGGCTGAATTCAGTGAGGCTTTCCGTGAGCATCACATCCCGGAAGGTCTCATGGATCGTAAGAGGGAAGAGTTCTGCAATTTCACCCAAGGCAGACTGACTGTGGATGCTTATAGTCGTGAGTTTGGAAATCTGGCACGTTATGCTCCTGAAGAGGTATCCACCGACGCTAAGAAGCAGGCAAGGTTCCGCAAGGGACTTAGCCCCGAGCTTCGCCGCGATCTTCGTCTGCACGAGTGCACCTCCTTCCAGAAGTTGGTCAATAAAGCCATCAGTGCTGAGACAGGCCAGACTGACTATGACGCTTCACGCAAGCACTCTCGTGATTTTGGTTCTTCATCCGGCTCTGGATCTCAGAAGCGCCGGGTGTGGATTCCAAGCACAGCGCTGCCACCCAGGTTCATTCCGAGGCCATCCTTTGAGGCGCCTCGCCCCAACCAGCAGTTTGCACCGCCTAAGCCCTATGGTGGCCCCGCTGCTAATGCTGCTCCACGCCCCAATGTTGTGACATGTTTCAAGTGTGGAGAGCCGGGTCACTACAGTCGAGAGTGTCCCCAGAACAACAACCCCAACCAGTCTGGAAAGTCCGTTGGCCGTGGTAAGCCAGCGGGAAAGACATTCTACGCCAAGCCAGCCACCACTACACGTGGCCATGTCAACTATGTCTCAGCTGAGGAGGCTCATGATGATCCTAACGTCGTCCTTGGTACGCTCCTTGTTAATTGCCATCCGGCATCTGTTCTTTTCGATACTGGAGCATCTCATTCATTCATATCTGAGAGCTATGCTCGATTGCATAACACGACATTCTGTGACATGCCCACTACCATGGAAATTCAAACCCCTGGCTCTAGATGGCAAACCTCTAGAGTAAGCCATGGGAATGAAGTTCTTGTCGATAGACTTGTCTTCCTTGCATCCTTAATAGCTCTCAAGTCCTCGGACATAAACATCATCTTGGGTATGGACTGGATGTCAGCCCATTATGCTAAGATTGATTGCTCTACTAGAACTGTTCAACTTACTCACCCATCGGGCAAGACAGTCAATGTCTTAACTCGAGTGGCCAAGCGCCAGCTTTACTCCCTAAATGCCAACCCCCTTCCAGACCTTGAAGATATTCCGGTAGTCCGAGACTTCCCGGATGTCTTTCCAGAAGAACTGCCAGGTGTTCCACCTGACAGGGATGTCGAGTTTGTGATAGACCTTGTTCCAGGAACCGTCCCAATTTCTAGAAGACCCTATAAGATGGCACCCTTAGAACTAGCCGAGCTTAAGAACCAACTCGATGAGTCCTTGAAAAAGGGTTTCATCCGTCCTAGTTCTTCTCCTTGGGCTTGCCCCGTCCTCTTCGTCAAGAAGAAGGATGGAACGGATCGGATGGTTGTAGATTACCGACCTGTCAACTTGGTCACTATCAAGAACAAGTATCCGCTTCCCAGGATCAACGATCTGTATGACAGCTCGCTGGATCCTCAGTCTTTTCCAAGATGGATTTGAGGTTGGGCTACCATCAAATCAAAATCAAAAACGGGGACATTCCCAAAACGGCCTTTGTTACTCGTTATGGCCAATACGAGTACACCGTTATGTCCTTCGGTTTAACCAATGCCCCAGCCACCTTCTCTCGGTTAATGAACTCGGTCTTCATGGAGTATTTGGATAAATTCGTCGTAGTATACCTCGATGATATACTCATCTACTCCAAGAGTGAGGAAGAACATGCCGAACATCTAAGGCTGGTATTGACGAAACTTCGAGAGCATCGCCTTTATGCCAAATTCTCCAAGTGTGAATTTTGGTTGCCAGAAGTGACCTATCTAGGCCATGTAATCTCTGGTAAGGGTATTGCTGTCAATCCCGAGCGAGTTCAAGCTGTCCTTGATTGGGCTCCACCTGAGACGGTCAAGCAGGAGCTTCCTTGGCTTAGCGAGTTATTGTTGCCGCTTCGTCGAGAATTTCTCCAAGGTTGCTAAACCTCTAACTGAACTCCTCAAGAAAGATAAAAAGTTCGAGTGGACCCCACAGTGCGAGTTCAGCTTTCAGGAACTGAAAAGACGCCTGACATCTGCTCCCGTACTGGTACCACCAGACTTCTCCAAGGACTTCATTATCTATTGCAACGCCTCGCGACAAGGACTAGGTTGCATACTCATGCAAGATCGTCAGGTAATTGCCTATGCTTCACGGCAATTACACCCACATGAGGAAAACTATCCCACACATGATCTAGAGCTTGCAGCGGTAGTCCATGCACTTAAAACTTGGCGACATTACCTTCTCAGTAATTGTTGCGAGATCTTCACCGATCACCAAAGTTTGAAAGATATCTTCACCCAATCGGATTTGAATCTCAGGCAAAGATGTTGGGTCGAGTTGATCTCGGATTGCGACTTAGGAATAACTTACACCCCGGGCAAAGCCAATGTCATGGCTGATGCACTAAGTCGTAAATCTTATTGTAACAACCTGATGTTACAACAAACTAAACCACTTCTCCATGAGGAATTTCGTAAGCTTAACCTTCACATTGTTCCTCAAGGATTCCTATCCACCCTGGTGGCGAAACCTACCCTTACGGATCAGATCATCAAGGCACAGAAGGTAGATCCGGGAATCTGCTGTATTAAGAGAAACATTAAGAAAGGAGTCGCGAATTGTTTCTCCGTGGATGATCAAGGTGTCGTATACTTTGGAAACCGTTTAGTGGTTCCCGAAGAACGAAACCGGAGGCGGCTGATCCTTAAGGAAGCTCATGAATCCCCTCTCGCCATTCATCCCGGTAGTACTAAAATGTATCAAGACCTACGCTAGAGGTTTTGGTGGACTAGGATGAAGAGAGAAATTGCTCAATACATTGCTAGTTGCGACGTCTGTCGTCGTGTTAAAGCAGAGCATCAACGGCCTGCTAGCACCCTTCAACCTTTGGCTATTCCCGAATGGAAATGGGATAAAATCTGGATTTCATTACTGGGTTTCCCAGGACCAAGAGAGGGAATAATGCTATCTTCGTCGTGATCGATCGTCTTTCCAAAGTAGCCCATTTCCTACCTATTCGTGAGAGTATCACCGCTAGCCAGCTAGCTGACCTATACATCTCCCGAACAGTGTCTCTTCATGGTGTCCCATTGGAAATTAACTCGGACCGTGGAAGTCTCTTCACCTCTCGATTTTGGGAAAGTTTCCAAAATGCTATGGGAACTCGTCTCTCTTTTAGCATCGCCTTTCACCCCCAATCAAGTGGTCAAGTAGAGCGAGTAAATCAAATTCTAGAAGATATGCTCCGAGCTTCTGTCATCTCATTCGGAATGGATTGGGAGAAATGCCTTCCATTCGCGGAGTTCGCTTATAACAATAGTTATCAAGCTAGCTTGGGCAAAGCTCCTTTCGAACTTCTTTATGGACGAAAATGTCGAACGCCTCTTAACTGGTCAGAAACCAGGGAAAGACAACTCTTTGGCCCGGATATGATTCAGGAAGCAGAAGAGCAAGTTCGCGTTATTCATGAGAAATTGAAAACAGCCCAATCTCGTCAAAAGAGCCAATATGACCATAAACATAAGCTCATGACTTATGAAGTCGGCGAGAAGGCTTACCTTCGGGTTACTCCGTTAAAGGGAACCCATCGTTTCGGTATCAAAGGCAAATTGGCTCCTCGTTACATTGGACCCTTTCGCATTCTTGCCAAACGAGGAGAAGTTGCCTACCAATTGGAACTACCTCCGCATCTTTCCAGAGTTCACGATGTCTTCCACGTTTCTCAACTCAGGCGTTGCTTGGCGGATCCTATCCGTGGAGTGGACCACGAAACGCTTGATCTACAAGATAATCTCTCATATCGGGAATATCCCGTTCGTATCCTTGATCAAGCCGAGCCTACCACTCAACGCCATAACATCAAGTTTCTTAAGGTTCAATGGTCACACCACACTGAAAGGAAGCCACTTGGGAAAGGGAGGATCGTCTTCGACTCGAGTACCCCACCTTCTTCCCAACGGATCCTAAATCTCGGGACGAGATTCTTTTGAGTGGGGGTGAGTTGTCACACCCTAGTTAGTTCATGTATTAGAGTGTTGCATCATGTCTATTTTCCCCCAGAAAACTGAAATGGGGATGACAGAACCCCCAGCACCCCCTGGAACAACTAGGGTTTAGTAAAAACTTTTTCAATGAACCTGAAATGCCCTTCTAAAAAGTCCACCCTTTTTGTTTTGGGTTAAAACCTTTGACAAAAATGGTGCACACTTTTCTAGGACATCTTAAGGTCATTGGATTAATTCATTACTAATTGCATTTGGGCAATTTAAATCCTATAAATATATTAAAATGCCCAAATAATCATGAAAGTAATTTTAGGCTGTTGAGAATATTTTCAAATGTGCCTCTGAATATTTTCAGGGTTTTCCTAAATGAAATAGTATTTTTACTATTTCAAAATACAAACAGAATAAATAGAAAACAGAAAAAAGAGAGAGAAAGGAAACTTACCTGGTGCTCACCTGGCAGCCCAGCACTGTGCTGGCCCATGGCCATTCAGCCGCTTCCTCTCGCCAGGCAGGCAGGCAGGGAGGTGAGCACCGGCGCGACTGAGCTCGCCACGGCGCCACCTGCTTGCCGCCCGCACCCCTGGACGTCTGGACGACCTCCACGTCGTCCCCCCGACCCCCTGAACCCCTCCATTCGCCCCCAACGCCTCTCCCTCGCCCTCTCCCACCATGGCCGACTCCCCTGCCGCCGCAATGTCGCTGTAGCCGCGCCCTCCGTCGTCCTCGCGCCGCGCCACCGTGTCCACGAGCTCCGTCGTCGTTGACTACGTCGAGCAGGCCGAGCCCCGAGCGCTCGCCCGCTCTGGAGTTGCCCCCGACCCCGTCTTCTCCAACTCCGGCCGCCGGAGATCCCCTTCGCTTTCACCGCAGCACCAGCTCGTCCCTGACCTCGCCGTCTGCCTCGTTGTGATTGCCGTGAGCCCAGCTACGTCCTTCCCCTCTCCATTAACTTCCTCCTGCACCGTGTGCACCGCACCACGCTCACCCGAGCACCCGCCACCACCGAGCTCGTCGCCGACGTGACTCCGGCCACCCATCGGCCACACCTTTGTGACCAACGCACTCACCGCACTCGCAGGAGCACGTAGCGCCACTCCACGCGCCTCGCCATGCCCCATAGCCTAGGTTCCGACCTCGCCCGAACTCCGGCGACTGCAAAGGTCGTCGCCGGCGATGTTTCCGGCCACCCCAGCTCCACCCACTGCCACCACTCGATGCGGCTTACTCCCAGCTACGCATAGATGCTCTCCACCGTCATTTTAGTCGCCGGAGCACGAAACCCGTGTCACTCCGCCGCGTCTGGCCTCGCCGGCGGCTAAACACCGGCGAGTTTGACCCTGTTTGACCCCGTGTGGGCCCGGGTTGACTTCCCCTGAGTCTATGACACGTGGGACCGCCCTGCTAATTAACTTAGATTAGCACTAACTAAAATTAGTTAGTTAATTAACTACCGACATGCGGGTCCCACTGGTCAGGTTTGACCTGTACCGGCCCCATTGACCACTAATGTCACCCTGACGCAATGCTGACGCAATAACTCAATTACTGGAATTATTCTTATACACGAAATTCCAGAAAATATTACAAACTTCAAAAATTCATCACTTTTAATCTGTAACTCCAAATGCAAAGATTTATATATGAAATTTGATCAGAAAAATTTAATCTTTCCATCTGTAATGGTTTCATGCATGACAAAACACTTCAACCTTGCTGTTTAGGTGAAACAAGCTAATACACTTATAAGCCTTAAGAACATAAGCTTCCATTTGAATCTTTGATTCAAATGGACCCAAACCAACTTGTTTCACATTGCATTAGGCAGGACACCTCATATTGCCATGTCATAGCATGCATCATATTGTTGCATATTGCCATGTGATGATTGTGTTCTGTGATGTCTTTCGTGGTAGGTTCTGCCTCCGAGGATATTTCCGAGTATCCAACTGAAGGGCAGTACACTACTACCACTCCATCAGGCAAGCAACCCCATTGATCATATCGATACAATCCCATGTTCTCGCTTCTGCTCTCATTTACTGCATTAAGACAACAACGTTTCAAACTGCTGTGTGCTGCGCTAGTTGAACCCTTATCCTCTACATGACCTGTCATTGCCACAGTAACAAGATGAAACCCACTAGAATGTGTAGGAGTTGATTGAGCCATGTATGTGTTTCCTACCTTGCTATGCCTGCTATGCGTAGAGTTGTGTCAGGTCTGGTTCATCTGGGTGATGGGCTAGAGTGAAATGATTACGTCGGTAAGGTGAGGGATGTGTTGAACATGATTTGGTAAAGGTATCGATGAGAGGCCATGTAGGAGTACATGGTGGGTTGTTTCATTGAGGTCGTCCTTAAGAACTGAGATCTGTATGTGTGATTCAAGAATCACTTACTACCATACATTGGGCCCGAAACCAATGGACCCCCCCCGGCTTCTTAATCACCCTAGTACTTTGTCCAGGAGTTGCAACTAGTTTCTGGTGTTTGTAGGTTATGTGTTGGCGGCCGTGCGTAGCGCTGACCCTAGGGGTGGGCTATGATGCGGTAGATACACCGTGGCCGGGTATGCCGTGCGCCCGTTTGGCGTCTCGGGACCCTGTACATATCGTTCGGGGCTGTATGTGGAAATCTCAGCCGGACTCCCTGCGGATGGAACCTGGATAGGCGATAAACCTGGACTAGAGACTTGAATGTTTAGGTAGGCCGTGGCCGACACCCTCGTTGGGCTTCCGCTTGAAGGTTGCCGAGTACATGTCGTGTAAACGACGATAAGTGGTGAGAGCGTGTATGAAGAAGTACACCCCTGCAGGGTTAACATCATCTATTCGAATAGCCATGTCCGCGGTAAAGGATTACTTGGTTACCTATACAGTTCATAGACAAGTTAATGGTTACTACTAAAAGACTCAAGATAAGTGTGAGTACCGAGGATGGCCCTCTCATAGTATGACGAGGGAGGATCCCCGGTGGAGTATTGTGTTGGTGATTAGTGGACTCGTGTACGAAAACTATTTTACAGTGGTGTCTCGTAGGATAGCTTAGCCAAGAGTCAAAGCTGGCCTGCTGCAATAACTCCACCACCTTCTTGAGAATGAGCATGTATAGTAGGATCTGTTGTAAGTCTTGCTGAGTACCTTTGTACTCATGTTGCTTTAATTACTGTTTTCAGACGGCAACACCGCCCCTCCGATGGGTTTTATGTAGACCTCGACGTCGATGAGTAACTTGCCACCCAGGTGGTGATTCTGGCCATGGAGGGCCCTATGTAGATAGACATGCTTCGACAAGCCTTCTTTCTTTCTAGTGTCTGTACCCAGACTTATTTGCTTCCGCATGTGCTTGTATGCTTGTATGACTTGAGTGTCGGGTCTTGTGACCCCTATCTGTATGAACATGTTATGTATGGCTCTCCGGAGCCTTTACATAAAGTACTTGAGTTGTAGAGTTTTGTTGTGATGCCATGTTGTATTTACACATATCGAGCATATTGTGTGTATGATTGAAATGCTTGGTATGTGTGGGATCCGACAATCTAGTTGTTTATCCTTGGCAGCCTCTCTTATGGGGAAATGTAGTCTAGTGCTCCTTGAGCCATAGTAGTCCGCTACAGCCTGGTTCACCGGAGTCCTGCTAGCCCAGCACTACTGCTCAGGACACTTGACTGGCCGGCATGTGTTTCACTTTGTTCCTATGTCTGTCCCTTCGGGGAAATGTCACGCGATGACTTCCGGAGTCCTGCCTAGCCTGCTACAGCCCGGGTTCCCCGGAGTCCTGTTAGCCCAGTGCTACAGCCCAGATTCACACGCTGTGGACGGACATGCTCGATGTGATTCATGTATGCCTGTCCTCATAGGTCTGTGCCGCTTTGGGTTCATGACTAGCCATGTCGGCCCGGGTTCTTTGTCATATGGATGCTAGCGACACTATCATATACGTGAGCCAAAAGGCGCAAACGGTCCCGGGCCATGGTAAGGTGACACCCGTGGGGATACCATGCGTGAGGCCGCAAAGTGATATGAGGTGTTACCGGCTAGATCGATGTGGCTTGGAATCGGGGTCCTGACATATCTCTGGGCCCTCTCGGTAATATAGCATCACAAGAAGCTTGCAAGCAAAGTGACTAAGGAGTTAGTTACAAGATGATGTATAACGGAACGAGTAAAGAGACTTGCTAGTAACGAGATTGAACTAGGTATGGAGATACCGACAATCGAATCTCGGGCAAGTAATGTACCGACAGACAAAGGGAACTACGTATGTTGTCATAAAGGTTCGACCGATAAATATTTTTGCAGAATATGTTGGAACCAATATGGGCATCCAGGTCCCGCTATTGGTTACTGATGAGAGAAGCATCTCGGTCATGTCTACATCATTCTCGAACCCGTAGGGTGCGCACGCTTAACGTTCATTGACGATATAGTATTATATGAGTTATGTGAATTGGTGACCGAATGTTGTTCGGAGTGCCGGATGAGATCACGAACATGATGAGGAGCTCCGGAATGGTCCGGAGGCAAAGATTGATATATAGGATGACAGTATTTGGTCTCCGGAAAGGTTTTGAAATGCACCGGATATTTATCGGATCACCGGAAGGGGTCCCGGGAGGCCACGGGAGCATATTGGGCCAAACGGGCCAACAAGGCAAAGCACACCAGCCCACATGGGGCTGGTGCGCCCCACCTCATGGCGCCAGCCCTATGGAAGGAAGGAAGAGGGCCGGCCCCCTCTTTTGTTCTCTTCCACATGCAGGGAAAGCAAGGGGGCACCTCCCCTCCCGCCTTCCCCCCCACATGCCTAAGAAGGAAGGGGGTGTCGGTGTCAAAATCGGCTGATCTCGGGTAGGGGTCCCGAAGTGTGCATCTGAGGATCGAAGGTAACAAGGTACAAGGGGAACATGATGTTTACCCAGGTTCTGGTCCTCTTAATGGAGGTAAAATCCTACGTCCTGCTTGACTGTATTTGATGAGTATAGGGGTTACAAGAGTTGATCTACCTTGAGATCGTAATGGCTAAACCCTAGATGTCTAGCCTGTATGAATTCTGGTAGCCTCCACGGACTAAACCCTCCAATTTATATACACATCGGAGGTGCCTAGGGTTGTACAGAGTTGGTATGTGGAAGGAGGAAATTTCATATCTGGAAATCAATCTTGTCATCCATGCATAGGAGAGTCCTACCCGGACATGGGGGAAAGCCTTCTGCTTTGTATCTTTACGGCCCATTAGTTCGGCCCACATCGAATAGACCGGACACCCGAGGACCCCTCATCCAGGACTCCCTCAGTAGCCCCCGAACTGGCCTTCAAACGACGATGCAGTATCCGGCTTATGTCTTTGACTTTTTCAAGGTTGGTTCTTCACTGTATACTTGGCGGATAATAATTCGGCCTTGACTTCATTGTTCTGCCTTTATGACTCCTTCCCTGTCGCCTCGATTTCCATGCGCTGGGTGAATGCAAATGGTCCACAATTTTTTATTAAAAAGAAAACACCCAGCCACACAGGGACGACGCCTATATAAAGAGCTCAAATCCTCCAAGTGCCATCCACATCGCGCAGAAAAACTCCAAGATTAGCAACGAAAAAGCTTCCAAGCATGGCCAGCGCCCCAGGCTCTTCTTCGCGCCCCCACGACCCTCAAGGGTGATTGGAAGAGCTGCTCAGTGCCTCATCTTCAGTTGAGCCGACTCCAGACATAGGGATATATTCCCCTCACAGATCTAGTCTCTGTATGAGCGGGATTGGCCCCAATCGGCAACGACGTGCTAGCTGAAATTTCCCCAACCCCAATAAGGAGAGAGGGTGTGCTTCGTTCCATTCCTTTTGCAGGGCTTAGGATTTCCGATTCATCCCTTTCTTAGGGGTCTATTGGAATTTTACGGCATCCAGTTGCACAACCTCACCCCAGGTTCGATTCTGCACATCTCAGGTTCGTTGCCCTCTGCGAACTGTTCCTGGGCTGCGAGGCTCATTTCGAGTTATGGAGAAAGTTCTTTTGCCTCGTCCCCCGCCCTCGAGGAGGTTCTATATTTGAAGTGGGCGGCGCCGAAGTATGGCGTATAGTCGGATCCGGATACCCCATTGGAACTCCCAAAGAGATATACCCACAATGGTCTTCGGAGTGGTTTTATATAGATGACGTCCCACTACCGGACCCAGTTTGGCGCGGCCTCCCTGAATTTTCCAGCGCTCCTCTAAAGAAACGCCTCAACTGGCGTCCCCGGAGTCCCAAGGAGGAGGACAGTGCGTAAATAAAAAGGTTGGTCAGCAAGGTCAGATTATTAGCCCATACCGAGCTCTCAATAATCGAAGTTATGGTCATTGCAATAAAAATATGTGTCCAGCCTCTCCAGTCCAAAGTAACTCCCTTATGGTGCTACAAAGGAGAAGACAACGCATCCTGCTACAGACGCAAGGGTCCGGATACCCCGGCCGAACTGGCCACTATCTTGGCCAGTCTATATAAGGGTGAAAAAGAGGATTTCCTCCGCTTAAACTGCCGAGAAGGTTATTCCATGTACAACCCCATTGAATGGATAAGATTTCAATTACCTGTGTTGCTTTATTGCTGTCACGACATGCTAATGAAGTTGTTGCTTTGTTGTCATAAAACAGTCATGGAGGAAGATCATCGAGTACGTTCACTATCCTGCCCCATAGCCAGAGGATCACAACCCCGACGAAGACCCTGGCTTCTGCGAGGATCCGGATATATGCATAGAGTTCGATGATGGGGTATTCTATCAGGCGAGCCTTGACAGCTTGGAAGTTGCTATTACAACCGACTATCCCCGCCCTATTCCTTCTCCATCGTAAGTATTCAAAGAGCCTTCTCAAAACGAAATCACTAATTGCACCTTTATCCATTATACTAGACCGTACTTTATAGGATCGGTGCTCGTCAGGCCGCACCCCCTCGAGGGCGGCCCTTACACAGGGTAATCGTTCAAAACGAAAGGAGACCGGGAGCGCCGTAAAACCCTCACAGTCTTCAAAGAGGTATATCCGGTTAATACATGCATGGGCACAAGTTCGGATTGTTAAAGTTCCCTTATATCTTTGACTCAAGAGGAGCACGCGGCACATAGTGGGAAAACGCCCTGCTAGCCGAATGTCAGCCAATCCGGTGTTGGACTCGTCAACTAGGACGAGGGCTGATACAATGCCAGTCCCGCCGCCTCATGAGGATTCAGATGACATATCTATCACGAATTCCAAGGTGGAGAGTGTAATGAATCACCATCAACTGAAAGAGGTCATGCACGCTCCAGCCTTTTCTGAGCAGGAATTTACCGCACTCAGCTTGGTGGGTGCATATATCCGAGCCGCTCAAGACTGTCTTGTCGGAGTTACTCAACTATTCTCAAAGGATATACAGGTAAGAGTTTGTGCAATTTTGATAGACATATGCCAGTAGCCCCCGAGACATGAAGCAGCGAGGCCAACCGATTTAAGGGTCGATTCAACCTGCAGCTCTTCAAGGAGAAGAATACTGCGCTATCCCAGGAGCTGAAAACAAACTAGACGCGGCTGAATGTCGTCACCGCCGAATTGGCAGAAATTAAAAAGGATGCAATGACCACTTCCAAGAAGAGAAAACACGATGAGGAAAAATGCAAACAATCCGAAGAGATAGGGAGCTTAATGGCTCAGTTATCAGCCACTCGAAAAGAAAATGGAAAATTGAAGGGCGACATGTTCGGTATTACTTTAAAACCATCATAGAGACTCATGTTTAGTCCATAATTTGGAATGTCATAACTTTGTTGATGCAGGTCTATTAACTGGTCGGTCAGAAGAAGAAGTGTCCGGATTTCAAGGCGACGTGCTGAAGGAGCTGCCCGTGGTACATACGCGGGCTCGGAAAGCCATGAAGAGTATGGTCAAGGCTTTATGGCCATCTGATACCCCTCCAGAAAGTATGGAGGGTTTGGCAAACCTGTTCAAAGGTGCCCGGTGCCGCTTTGAGCTATGGAAGATGTCCGCCTGCCGTGAAGGCGCGCGAGAAGCCTAGGCGATGATGAAAACACGCTTCACCAAGCTAGATCCGAATCATATGGCCCGAGTGGGACCGCAGGGACCAGACAGGAAAGAAATTCCGTTGAACTTGGTGTATGACCAAGTAATGATAGCTGCGAAATATTCGCATGAAGACTGTAGGTTGGACAGTCTGATAGATGGAATAGATAAGGAATATGCATTTGATACAATGTATTAATGTACTTCATGATCATCATGTATCTTCAGCCGGACATGTGGAAAATTTGTCATCGCAGGCTTTAGGCTTTAACCTCCAAACCAAAATGGTGGAGTGTTTCCGGATACTATTGTGGAATGCAAGAAATAATCATTATGTCCAGAAACCAGGCAACCCAGTCATTGTGCTCGAACAGACAAAAATTTTAGTTCGGGAGGTATGTTATATTACATATGTAAGAAACATCTTCCACGGAGAATAGTTCTGTTAAGGCTTCCTTTCCTTGGGTTGGCATGCTGTAATTGTGCGTGCCTGGGCTTTGGTCCATATTATGGAAAAATTGTCCTGCATTGTTTTGAAGAGTTACAAGAATGTAAGAATCTGTCGTTGATTGCCGACCAATTATTCTCTTAAGAACGCTAGCTTTTGGCTTCACCCGTCTGAGGTACAGGTCCGGATTACCCGGTTATAACAATCGCAGAGGTGCTCCCTTTACGCCCTAGCCGAACAATTGGGAACGTAGGGCATAAACACAGGAGCGAGGCAACCCAGCTTGGCAAAAACTTAAGTCATAGAGGTGCATATAATGGCAAAAAGAGTGTATATAAAGAAACGTATAAAACGAAAAAAGAACAAGTGAAGGGGAGAGAAAAAAGGAACAAAAATAAACATGGTCGAACTTATGCGTAGAATCTTTGGAGCTGAGCATCGTTCCATGGATTTGGCTCGAGGCGATTATCCGATGCATTATGAAGGCGATAGGCTCCTCCTGTGAGAACTTCATCTATAATGAAGGGGCCCTCCATTTTGGTTTGAGCTTGTCCTTCTTCTCTGGGTGGCGTAAAACGAGTTCGCCGACATTATAAGTCTTGGCCCGCACTTCTCTGCTTTGGTATCTCCTAGCCTTCTAGGTCATCCTTCGATCGAGCTCAGCTTCTCTCTCTTCATACATGCGCACTTGAGGTGAGTCATGAATAATATCGTATGTCAAGACAACCTCTGCGCCGTACACCATGAAAAAGGTGTGTATCCGGTCGTGCGGTTGGGCGTAGTCCGTAATCCCCAGAGTACGAAATCGAGTTCCTCGACCCAGTGTTTATCTGACTCTCGTAGGGATCGCACTAGTCTAGGTTTGATGCCGCTCATTATCAGGCCATTGGCCTGTTCGACCTGACCGTTTGTTTGACGGTGGTATACGGAGGCGTAATCGAGCTTAATGCCCAAGTTAGCACACCAATTTTTCACCTCACCAGCTGTGAAATTGGAGCCATTATCAGTGATAATGCTGTGCGAGACACCACAACGGTGTACCACGCCGAATATAAAAAGTCGATCACTGGCCCAGCTTCAGCCATTTTTAGTAGTTTGGCCTCTATCCACTTAGTGAATTTATCCACCATAACTAGCAAATAATTCTTCTTATGGCTTCCCCCTTTAAGGGGTCCGATCATATCTAGCCCCCAGACCGCAAAAGGCCAAGTGATGGGGATTGTTCTTAAGGTAGTGGGCAGCATATGACTTTGATTGGTGAAAAGCCGACATTCCATGCAGCGTTGTACGAGGGCCTATGCATCTGCTCGGGCCGTTGGCCAAAACAAGCCTGTACAGAAGGCCTTACTTGTGAGGGCCCGAGCTGCGGCATGATGGCTGATATGTCTCCAACGTATCTATAATTAATGAAATATTTATGCTGATATATTATCATTCTTGGATGTTTTACAATCATTTTATAGCAACTTTATATCATTTTTTGGGACTAACCTATTGACCTAGTGCCCAGTGCCAGTTGCTGTTATTTGCTTGTTTTTTACATCGCAGGAAATCAATATCATACGGAGTCCAAACACCGCAAAACTTTTTGGAGAATTTTTATGGACCAGAACACCCAGGATGGGCCAGAGAAGCACCTGGGGGTGCCCCGAGGGTGGCACAACCCACCAGGGAACGCCTGGGGGCCCAGGTGTGCCCAGGTGGGTTGTGCCCACCTCGGTGGCCACCCGCACCCCCTCTTTCCCCTATAAATTCCCAAATATTCCAAAAACCCTCGGGGGTTAACCTAGATCAGAAGTTCCGCCGCCGCATGCCTCTGTAGCCACCAAAAACCAACCTAGACCCCGTTCCAGCACCCTGTCGGAGGGGGGAATCATCTTCAGTGGCCATCTTCATCATCACGGCGGTCACCATGATGAGGAAGGAGTAGTCCACCCTCGGGGCTGATGGTTTGTACCAGTAGCTATGTGTTTAATCTCTCTCTCCCTCATGTTCTTGAGATGTCACGATCTTGATGGATCGTGGGCTTTGTTAATATAGTCGGATCATATGGTGTTTTCCCATCTCTATCTTGTTGTGATTGATACGTCTCCGACGTATCTATAATTTTCGATTGTTCCATGCTCTTATATTATCAATCTTGGATGTTTTATAAACATTTTATAGTCATTTTATATCATTCGTTGGTACTAACCTATTGACATAGTGCCAAGTGCCAGTTCCTATTTTTTCCGTGTTTTTTACATCGCAGAAAATCAATATCATATGGAGTCCAAATGCCACAAAACTTTACAGAGATTTTTTATGGACCAGAAGGAACAAGTTGGGCCCTGGTTGCACCTGGGGGGAGTCCCGAGGAGAGGACAACCCACCAGGGCACGCCGGGAGGCCCAAGTGCGCCCTGGTGGGTTGTGCCCACCTCGGGTGCCCCCCGGACCGCCTCTTTGCTCTATAAATACCCAAATATTCCAGAAACCCTAGGGGAGTCAATGAAATATTCATCTAGCCGTCGCAGAGTCCAGAACCACCAGGTCTAATCACTACAAAAAAAGACACATCCATGACATTTTGGGTCAAACGAAATTTTTTTCTGTCATACATATGACACTTCTATGACGATAATTGTGACAAAACCCGGTATCATCATAGATGTGGTGGGCTCCTACTTCTATGACAAAAAATCATGACAGAAAATGGGCTTGTCGTCCTGGGCGGGCCAGAGACGCAGCTGCATGACATTCTTTGGGCCGTCCATGACAGAAAAAACCATGGTAGAAGCGAGGGGGAGGAAAATTTTGGGGAGTTCCCGATTACGGTGGGAGGTCGAGGGCCGAGCGATGCGCGTTTCTCTCATGCACGTACGCACGTGTGTGCGAGGCGTTGGCTCTAACTGAATGTGAGCGAGGCGTTGGGCTCTAACTGAACCTGAGCGATTGCACTGCAGGCTACGAGTTACTGAACCCGAGCGATCGATCGATGGCTGTTAACTGAACCCGATCGAGCGATTCCTTCGCTACTGCTGCTAACTGAAGCCGATCGATGCTGCCTCTGGGATGAACAGTGATCGTTGCGGGGGGTTTGGATGAACAGTGAGCGGTGGCGTTGCCTCTGGATGAACAGGACCCCGTGGTGTGGTGGAGGGCTGGATGAACAGTAGACGGTGGAGGGGTGCCCGTGGAGGCGTGGTTGAACAGGACCCCGTGGTGTGGAGGGCTGGATGAACAGTAGAAGGTGGAGGGGTGCCCGTGGAGGGGTGGTTGAACAGTAGCCGGTGGAGTAGCGCGCGGTGGAGGCTGGATGAACAGAAGCCCGTGGAGGCTGGAGGAGGTCGACGATGAAGATGAACAGTATCCCGTGGAGTCCCATTTTGCGGTACGCCACACCCCTCCCGATGAACAGGACCCCCGTTTCGACCGTAGGAGGTCCGTTTCGTCCGTTTTGCGGTACGCCACACCCCTCCCGATCAACAGGACCCCCGTTTCGACCGTAGGAGGTCCATTTTGTCCGTTTTGCGGTACGCCACACCCCTCCCGATCAACAGGACCCCGTTCCGAACGTAGGAGGTCCGTTTCCTCCGTTGTGCGGTATGCCAGGCCTTGTTTCCATCGCCTGTTTCGTCCAAGCCCTCCCGATGAACACGGCCACGCATTCCGTTCCGACCCAGCCGGTTGGCTCCCACGCATTCCGTTGCCTCTCGATGAACATGACGCATCCCGTTGCCTCCCCATGAACACGACGCATTCCATTGCCTCCCCATGAACACGACGACGACGCTGTTTCTCCTTTCCGACCCAGCCATATACACGAGCCCTGGCCGTACGTATGTGCGAGTAGGTGTTCGAGACCCCGCCCGTATGTACACATACGTGGACGTATTTTCTTTCTTGCACCCTGGCCGCTATACGTACGTGTACATGCTACGTGCGCGCCTCTACTACGACACGTACACGCCTCTACTACGACACGTGCGCGCCTCTACATCCACCGGTATATATGTACGTACACGTTCACGACCAGAATGACAATGCTACGTACGCTTCGACCAGGTGGGTCCCGACTGTCAGGCACTTTCTTGTGTGCGAAGATGTAGCTGGTGGGTCCCAGCAGTCAGGGGGGCGAATCTTTTTTTTTTGCCCGGACGCACTTCCTTGCGTGCGAAGATGTAGCTGGTGGGTCCCAGCAGTCAGGGGGAAACATTTTTTCGCAAAATACAGTGGCCCGTCCGGTGGGTCCCCGCTGTCAGGTGGAGGAATCATTATTTTGCATGTAATAAGGAGGCACTTCCTTACTGCGGCTGTGGACCCAGCTGTCAGCCTCTCCACGTACAGTCCACGTCCGATGGAAGTCGTTCCTTGACCACGTTGACCACGCCGCGCCGAGAGCACCACAGCGGTGGATGACGGCGAGGACTAGGAAGGGGACGACTCGGAGTCGGGGAAGACGCAGTAGTGGATGCCCACGCGAAGAGGAGTACGAGGGTTCACTGGTTCGGCTGCGGTGTGAGGCTGCTGTCGCCGCAGAATAACAGGGGGTATGGGTGAGTAGAGGGATGGCCTGGCCAGCGGCGGGAGTAATAGGGGCGGTGAGGCCTCCGTGGCATCACAGCCGGCCACGGGAGGCAGGAGCACGCAACACGACTGGCACTGGTTTGGGCAGCTAGAGCAAGAAGACCAGAGGTTGAAGAAGCACTACGGCTGTTGGATGAACATCGTACAGTAAGAAGAGCTAGAATCGTTCATATTGACTAAGTTGACAAAGCCCTCCGTCCCCATCAACATGGTAGGCCCACAAGTCAGCCTCCCACTATGCTGGGTTCCAGCTGGCAGGGGGAATATTCATTTTTTTGTGCGTAATAAGGAGGCACTTCCTTGCATGCGAAGATAGCTGGTGGGTCCAACATGTTAGCGGGGGGCACGTTATTTTCGCGAAATACAGAGGCCCTTCCGGTGGGTCCCAGATGTCAGGTGGAGGAATCATTATTTTGTGCGTAATAAGGAGGCATTTCCTTGTGTGCGACCGTGGACCCAGCTGTCAGCCTCTCCACCCACAGTCTACTTCCGATGGTGTCATTTGTTGACCATGTTGACCACGCCGCGCCGAGTGCATCCAAGGTGGTGGACGACGGCGAGGCCCCAGACAGCAACAAGTCGGAGATGGGAAGACGCGGGAGTAGAGTCGCAGACGGAGAGGTGTACGAGGGTTAACTGGTTCTAGTGCGGTGTGGTTCGGCAGTCGGTGTAGAAGAGCAGGAGGGGTGGAGGGGTGGAGGGATGGCCTGGCCAACGGTGGATTAGCGCTTCATAGCGAAGCGTGCTAAGCAGAGCTGCTAGCAGCAGGAGGCGGGAGGTGGTCCCGGCGGTGCTGGAGGAAGAAGGCGAGAGATTGAAGATGGATGCCAATCGTTGGATGTAAATCCAACGGCTAACATGTCAGAATCATTTGTTGACTAAATTGACAATGACTTGCGTTGGCTTCGACCTATTGGCCCACATTTCAGCCTCCAAAAATGTGGCACGTATTCAACCCATTTTTTCCAGAATTTACAGTCTTTTTTGCGCGGTAGAATTTACAATCAATTTGATCTCTTTTTTGATTTACAACCATTAGCTGGGCTGGGTGAACAAATAATGTAGCGTCCATGCGGCCCATTTATTTTATTTCCTGAAAAATTACAGGCCATTTGCACTTTCTCGAAATACACGATTTTGCTGGGCTGATTCTAATTATAATGTTGGGTTGGGCCAGCAATGTTATCAAAAAATAAAAAGGGGTTGAGCATTTTTTTATAAATATATTTAAATAATAAGTGACATTATTACATTCGTCCTTAAATCTTACCAAGCTTTTGTACACAATCACTAGGATTTTCGTGCCAAAACAATCCAGGAATTTATTTGTTAAGAAATTATTTTTATAAGTTAATAAGATGTGGGATATTGTTTTCTTACATATGTAAGTATCTGTTAAATATATGATGAAAATAAACATAATATATACTAACATATAAAATAATTTTTTTAGAAAAACAGGGAGCATCTCCCTGGTTCCATTGCTGAGAACGAAACCACAACATATTCTGATACAACAGCTCAAAGAGCAGTTAGAAAGCAAAGGTAGAAAAGCTACAAACTAGGGGGGTGGATGAACAAGTTCTCTAAATAACACAAATCACCCGAGCGGTGCCAAAGGCAGAGCGGATAGAGCACTCAAATGACACAAGGAGGGTCCAGCGAAGCCTTCATGGTCTTCAGCCGAGGGGCCGTGTCAGCCTGCGGCGACTAGTAAGCAAGCGGAGACACCGGGCTGGAAGGCGTAGCATGGTGGATGTCCCTCTTTTTCGGTGCCAGGTGCCCATCATCTTCATCAGAGATCTTGAGATGAGCCCACGGGTCCAGCCCTAGAGCAGGTCGAGCCTTGTTCAGCCACAAGTGATCACCAACGGCTTCTGGAGGGATCTTGTTAGGGTTTCCACGAAGCTCATCAACTTGTCCTTGTCCGATCCGGAGGAGAGAATCGCCCAGTTCCTCACCATGTTCCCGATCAACCTCAAGACCTGCGGAATGGAAATCCAGGAGGTGTTACTGAAAGTCATAGCATTTCTATATTTCTAGAGGCACCAAAGGACAGCTGAGCTAATAGTATTTAAAACTAAGCACTTTTGGGTAGCAATCCAGAATCTGGCGACAGATTCAAAGGATGAGCCAATCTGACTAGAGAAATATTCCTCAATGTGGGCCCAGATATGTTTAGCAACTATACATTCAAAAAATAGGTGAGAACAAGACTCTTATTCCAAGCAGTAAACACAATCAAGGGGTTTGATGATGTGTCTCTTCCTAAGGTTATCCCTAGTCATCAATTTGTTTTTGGAGAGAAGCCAGAGAAATACATGAATTTTAGGGGGAACTCTCAATTTCCAGACAGCAGGGATAAACATGAGTTGAACCCCTCTAAAGTTGATAACATGATAGAGGGAGCTAGAGGAATACTTCCCCTTATTGTCCAGCTGCCAAATCAGGGCATCCGGCTCGACAGTAAAGGTAATGCTTTTGGCAATTTCCTCCAACTGGAACCATTGTTCCATGAGACTATCACTAAAGTTCTTTCTAAAATAGAGTTGTTAATTTCTTGGAGGTTAGGTATGCCTAGGCCTCCAAAATCTTTTTTCATAGAGACTAGGGACCAATTAGCAAGGTGTAGCTTCCTATTTCCCTCAAAATATTTCCACAAGCAATGAGACATCTGAGAATTGATGAGGTTCACTGCCCATTTAGGGAACTTTAAGAAGGAGAGGAGATACACTGGAATGCTTGCCAAACAAGCTTGTATGAGGATCGATCTACCTCTGTAAGAGAGAAGTTTGCCCCTCCATCCAGCAATCCTTTTAATGATTTTATCCAGAAGGGGGTGGATATCCTCTCTCCTCAGTTTATCATAGTGGAGAGGGATACCTAGGTATTTAATGGGGAAGTTACCTTTATTACAGACTAGAATAGAGAGGAAGTCAGCTAACTCCTGATCATCCATGTTGATAGGAATGAGTTCACTTTTAGAGTGGTTGATTCTCATGCCTGAGGCTTGTTCAAAATAGGTTAGAATAGTTTTCAGATTGCTAGCATGTGTGGAGCCATTGTCTAAGAAAAGGATGGTATCATCTGCATATTGAAGGCAGATGATGCCACCAGGGCAGACCTCAGGACAGAGCCCTGCAATCAGACTATGATCAGCAGCTTTGCTCAGCATTTTAGTAAGAACGTCCACTACTAAATTAAACAAAATCGGGGGGATGGGGTCACCTTGCCTAAGGCCTTTACCAGCAAGGAAAAAATCACTTTCATAGTTATTTAACTTGACCCCAACAGAGCCCCCATGAGTAAGTTGCTGGATCCAACTAGTCCATTTACCCCCAAAACCTCTAAGCTCCAAGAGTTTCTTAAGGAAATCAAGGTCAACTTTATCAAAGGCAGTCTAAACTAGAACTACCATCTAGAGAAAAATTCTCACAAACAGAGCCTTCATATCTGTTTTGGTGAGGCTAAATAAAGGAAGAGCATTCAATGCCATCATTAAGAGAAGTAACATCTACACCAATCTTAGCAGTAATGGCATTGAAGGAAGGATCATTAAAGTTGGAGAAGGAAGTGTGTTTCATACCCTGGGGTTTTTGCACTTCCAGGTTCTGAACCTCTTTGAGCTGTTGAGCCTTTTCAATAATGGTTCTCTTGTCACCAGCTACCCTGGCACTGGTTCTGGTGGCTTGAACAAGACCCCATTTGGGAAGGTGCTTCTCCTTAGGAAGGGCAGGGAAGTCAGAGTTGTATTTGGAGTCCAAATTGTCTGGGAGTTCAGTTGTTTCAACAAGTGCCTCTTGATCCTCTTGTAGATCTACAGAACCTTCTAATTCCATCAGATCATCCTATTCCAGGAGCTCCATTTCCCTGAGGAGGTTGAATCCGCCAGTTTCATCAAGCACAGAATTCAAGATCTTTTCCTGGATGCTGAGTTGAGGAGTGTATGGAGAATCAGGGAGGTGTGTCTTGAGGACTGAAGTGGGTGTAGTTTCTCCAAGAATCTGATTGTGGCCAAAAGACTGTCCTCTGATGTTAGGGGCCCCAGAATTGGCAGCAGGCCCTTTATCTGATTCAGATCTAGAGCTCCTGTTGGATTCAGCATCTTTAGTAAGATTGGTACCAGTTTCAGCTACAGATACATATGTACAAGCAGAGAGGTTGGTGGAGGTGCCAGTTTCAGTGGGGGTTAAGGACTCCACCTCAATGAGTAGCCTGTAGATTTTGTTCCCAACTCCAAAAAGCCTTTCAGCAGGGATTTTGGAGGGATCTTTACATAAGATTTTGACCCTAACAGTTTCATAGAATGACTTGAAATTATGCTGCCAATCCACATCCAGTAAGACCCCCAGAGTGGAAGTGATTTGATCCAGCATAGTCCAGTCACACCACTTGGGGGTTCAATTTTCTGATCTTGATCCAAGTTTCTGGAGGTCCTCTTCAGCCTCAATCCTGCCTTTCCAGACTTCAACATTGACTACAACATTGTTTTTTTAGACCAAAATAGGGGTATCCAGCAACTTGAACTACATCTATTTCAGGAGGGAATTTGACCAAGAATGTCCACTCATCTAGGGCATTGATTGTCCAGGGCCAGTTGGTTTTGTAAATGTCTGCAAACTCAGTGGCAAGTTCCTACTTGGTCACTTCACCAGCTTCTACCAGAACAATCCCGACATTTTTCAGGGAGCCATGATACTGAGCATTTTCATCAGGTGGGTCTATGTGGTAGAACCCTAATCCTGGAGTAGCACTTCCAACATATCTAGCAAAACTGTGGGTTTTCCTTCTGACAGGGCAATTCTCAACTTTATGGGTAACCATTTTGCAGATAAAACAACTCTTGGGCTTGACACATTTATCCAAATGATGCCCTGGTTCCCCACAGTTGTAGCAGATCACCTCAGAGTATGCCATAAGGCCCGAAGCAGGGGCGGGAGCAGTTTTCTAGATGTCCTGTCTCTTCTTTTGCTGATTCTTGCCTTGAGATTTCCCACTGATCTGAGAGTCAGAACCACCAGCAAATTGATCTTGGGCAATTACAGGAGCCTGCCCAGATTGTGCCCCCATTTGGGGGCGGAGGTGGGCCGTACCACTGCCCAACCGGCGCTCCCCCCATTGTGATAGGGGAAATTCATCGGAGTTCCTGGTTCCTTCTCATCCTCCAGCTAGATGTTGTCTCTCAGGAAGCAGAAATAACCACCAAACAACTCAATTGAAGCAGATTGCAAGCCTAATTTCAATCTTCTGCAGGTTTGGGAGAGAGGTAAGGTAGGGGATCCACCTGCTTCGGCTCCGGTGGCGTGCTGGTGGGCATGAGTCCAGTCAAGCATTCCCATCTCGCAGCACGGCGTGGATCTCCTGAATTCACTTCTCCTTTCGCCCATCAAACAAACGCAATCGGCAGCTCCCTGGGATGGGGCATCATGTGCTTCTCCAAGAAATCTCCTTCGAAGTAGATCCGCAGGGCTAGATTCAGCAGCTCCCAATCCACATGATCCTTGCACATCTGAGCATACTTGCGCGAGTGAGAGAACGGATTTGGTCCCTCCTCGGCTTCCTCTGTCGCAGCTTCCTCCTCTGCTTCCCTCCATTCACGCGTGCACTGGGTCCAGGAGAGAGCGTTGTCGTGGATCCGCATCGCCCGCTCCCTCCATCTCCTCCCTTGAGTCTCCCGCAGCACCGCAGCTGCGACGGAGTTGAGCAGCTGGAGCATCAGCGGGAAGGCTTTGTAGACATGTGGGAGATGCATCTTGTACATCTGCCTATCTTGCAGCCATTCCCCCGTGGATATGGACGGCGACTCCATTGCTGAGGGGGGCAGGCACACCCGGAGTCAGGAGGCGGGGGGTGGCGGCAAGATCTATGGTGGCGGCAAGGGTGGAGGTAGTGGCGGGGGCAGCGACGAGGGTGGAGGTGGTGGCGAGGGCGAAGGGGATCGCGAGAGCGGTCATCTATTTGCCAATTATGTGAACTAAACAGTCAACATATAAAATAATTTAAATATATATAATATAGTTAGAAGGGAAGCATAAGTTGGACCTGGCGTTCCTATTCTTATATAGAAAAATAGAACAGACCTCTGCGTTTTCTTCAAAAGAATACATAAATTGGGCTGCCAAAAATAAAACCTCGGATGGGAGGTCCATAGGCCGGTCGATACATGACGGACCTAAGAAAATACAAACATGCCTATGGACCTCCCATCCGAGGTCGTGGGCTGCACATGTTAAAAATGAAAGCCTAGACGGGGCAGCCCAAAACCACGTCCAACACTTGCCAAAACTTTGGCCCCCGTTTTCTCTGTGTTTCACACACTCGACGTTGTGTGGGCATTTTGGCTGTGCATCATATGAAGATGTGCTATGCATGAATGTTGATCAACATGATGTTAACTGGCTGTTAGTTCCATTTTCAACCATGAATAAAACTTCCAACATGATGTTAACCCTGTTTGAAAAGGCCATGTTAATATAAATGCTCTGCCTATGAAACTTGCAGTTTCTTATCTGAAACTGAAACTTGCAGTTTCTTCTCCGAGAATCACATTGTCTGCACTTTTATACTCCTATGAAACTACATTTTTAAGTGCTAAAAATAGATATCTAGAATTCATAAAATACTTCATATGCTCAATACTGCAAATCTGAAATTCAAAAGACATTCATATCTGAAAGTACTCTCAAAATACACAACACAAAACACAATTCACAACCTGTAAATACTGACAACCCTAAGCTCCTCTTGACAATTCACAACATGCCCAACTATTGGGCTGGGGGGCAGCCCCCTCCTATTCCTTGGTGGTAGACAGTCGCCCCGTGAGACGATGTGAACAGCGAGGGAGACGATGGCGGGGAAGCGTCGTCGGGCCAACTGCTTTTCTCCTCTTGCAGTTGGGTTCGGTCAACGAAGACTCCACCGGCTCGCTCTGGCAGGACACCCTCACAAACGGCACCCTGTAGATGCTCGATCCTTCAATCTCTGGTGGATGCTCCATCTGGGATCGATACTCCCACCACCTGGCAGGACACCCTCACAAATGTCAAACCAAGACTGTATCTCCAACATCCTAGCTAGCTTCACAGGGTCGCCGTCTGCGATCCTCACGTATCGGTTGTACTCCTCCATCGATCTACTTCTCCACAGCACCTTCACTCGCCGGCGGTGGTTTTTGAATGGAATAGGGGAGGAGCAGCACTGGTTTTGGATTAGAACGGGAGAGGAGGGATGCTGGTTTTGGACTGGAACAGGAGAGGAGGGGCGGTGGTTTTGAAATGGAAGAGGAGAGGAGTGGTGCTGCATTTAGATTGGAACATGAGAGGAGCGGCGGTGGTTTAAGAGGAGAAGAGCGGAAGAGCGGCGCTGGTCTTGGATGTATTTTTTGTTGTTTTGCGTATTTTGGGTCAAAGTTTGACCATGTACTGTATTTGACAAGCAAAATGTGAATGCATGTCACCAAAAATTGTATCGTTTGGTTCGTATCTGAATGTACTTTCAAATTATATTATTTTTGTAACGTATAACATATATTTTATGTGTGAAAATCATGGTCAATTATGACCCAGAATAAAAGGGAGACTAGTTAATGTGGGGTCGCTTTCTTAATTGAAGGGTAAATTGATTTTGATTTTGATCCAGTCACAGCGCGTCGGCCCTCTCGTCCAATCCTAAATCTCTGCCGCACGCTCCTCTCCCTCTTCTCCATTGCAAAACCACCTCCTCTCCTCTCCATCATCTCCATTCCAAAACCACCGTCTCGCCTCTCCCTCTTCTGATCTTCTCCATTGAAAAACCACCTCCTCTCCTCTCCATCATCTCCATTCCAAAACCACCTTCTCGCCTCTCCCTCTTATCTATTGCAAGACCACCGTCTCTCCTCCATTTTCTAGACGCTTTGCTCCATGGCGCGGGCGCAATCCATGGATACAAAATTAGTATACTATATACTATTTGAAAGTCGAGGGCGGGGCTTTTCCTGCGCGGTAGGCGGCGGGGCAGTTCCGCCTAGTCGGTTCGACAGAGACGCGAGAAGACGAGGGAGTAGGCTGCTGCAAAGGTAGGGTTGTGTGATTTGATAGGGAGTTACTGCTGGACAGGTGGGGCCCCATGATTTGACTTGCCATTATAATTTTAACTGCGGCGGTATGACTGGTGTGAGTCTCCCGATTCCTGACCACCTCCATACAGGTGCCTCTCCCAATGCTCCACCATGTAGTAGAAGCTGGCTCTTGCATGAGAGCCCACTTCTCCACTTTTTCCTTGCCTCTCTTTCCTCCACATATGCAAAAATGCCATGTAAAGCGCACTATTGTACTTACTTTTACTTGCTCCTACAAGTGCTTAAGCTTGCCACATAGGCATAAAGTTTGATGTGGCAAGTTAATCAAGAAGAGAGAGACTAGTTTGGTGACCCAAGGTAGAAACGTTGCTAAGCGTGTGTACCTAGGTGAAAAGACAATTTTGAGTCTATAGCTAATTAAATGAAGCAAACTTAGCAACACCATTTCGTTGGAAGAGGTCACTCCTTGGCAAATGAAATGAATACTAGTACTCCATGTGTCCCATAATATAAGAACATTTTTGGCACTACACTAGTGTCAAAAACATTCTTATATTATGGGACAGAGGGAGTACGAAGAAAGAGATAGAGAGGAGTAAAAAATACACTTATAGCCAACCTTATAGCCAACCTTGTTGTAGTATGAGTGACTAAGTGATGACTATGTATGACATGCCAACATCAGATAGCCTAACGCACCGTGACTAAGGGCGCGACCGCATGAGCGACGCGACGGTCGTGGTAGGCGCGACCATGATACGGGCTACTGGCAGCCCTTGGATCTAAGGTCAAACGGTCGCATGCTAAGTTGCTGAAAATTTGCAGAATAACCCTCTAGGGTAGGATATTCACCCATAGGTCCAGAATCACGCCATGCAACCGTTCGATATCAGATTCAAGGGCTCTCGGAAGCCCGTATCATGGGAGAATGGAAAGCCACTACCCTGCCGTTCGCACGCTGGCAGTTCGCTCCTACTCGTCCCCGCACGTCCTTCAATACTACTGCGGTTCGCTCCTAGTCATCCCGTCCATTCACATTACGGCAGTTCCACTAATCCTAACCCTCCTCCCAAATCCACGGCGTCCCAAATCTCCACGATCGGCGGTGAGTACAAGGTTAGAACCATCACCGGAGATGAGTTCGACGTCATCTACACCCGTTCTTCCGTGACGGTGGAAGGATGCCTTTCTCGCTTCAGACGCATGTTCAAACACTCAGATGATGAGTGGGTCGCTGGGCTAGATGTTGAGTACACCACAGTCCTGGGACCAGAGAAGGATCTGAAGGACGAAGAGAGGAAGAAGCCCGCCGTGATCCAGGCTTGCGTACATAACGTTTGATTGGTCTACCACATATGCCATGCCAACGTTGAGTGCCAGGATTTTAAGAACGACAAAACAGTGAAATTCATTACTGTAGACTTTAAGAACAACAGGAATGTCCTGCGTCGGATAGGTCTCATTGTAGGCAACCCCTTCGACCTCTAGAAGAATCGGCTGGTGTCCTCTCGTCAGCCTTCAATGCTGACCCTGGCAGGAGCCATGGTTCATCCTTCGTACGGTAAACTGGAGAAACCTCCATACACGTTTCATCGTCATGCATGGCAGCGGAATGTACTATATATAGACCACATCCACTACACTGCAATGGATGGCTACCTTTGCTTCAATATCTACAAGGGTTGGATGAAGAGCAACAACCAAGTGTGCGGTTCAAGCAAAGAAGTATCGGCCAAGAGGAAGAGGGACAAGGACGAAGTCGAGGACGTGGACAAGGACTCCGAGTAAGGTGGCAGTGTCGTTGCTCATGGTGGTTCTAATGCAGTGTCTACCGAAATAGTTGCAAAGTTTAATTTCAGGTGCGCTTAATTTAATTTGAGGGGTGTGTTGTGTTGAGACCCCTGCAGAACTATGTTATGTTTCTTCTCATTACTTTAACTCTTCAGTACGTACATACTACTATTTCTTACATTTCATCTTTTAGTTGGTATAGTACTACCACTCGTTTCTTCACATTATATACGTACAATATATATGGCTAACATCATATAGCCAGCAGTTTAGTTGTCAAAGAATTTCAGGGTGCTTAGTTTTGTCAAAGAATTCCAGGATGCTTAGAGGGTGCTTGGATCCAAGGGACTTATTTTAGTCTGACTAAAAATAGTCTCTTTAAGAGGCTAAAGTTCCAAGCACACCTGACTAAAGAGGGGCTAAAACTAGTCTTGAGACTAAAAATTTTTAGTCAGGGGTACCCCTACTAAAATCTGGATTAGTCCTCTCTCTACTCATTTAACTCCTCTCCTTTAACACAGGCGAGTTCTGGATTGAAGGGTTTGGAGGATAATAAATGCTCATTAACTTGATTTTAGCCTTTTTAGTATTTGGATCCAAGCATGGGTGAGGCTAGCATGTTTTAGTCCCACTACTTTTAGTCATGGGACTAAAACGTATCCAAGCACCCTCTTAGTTTTATTTGGGGGTGGGTTGTGCTGGACATCATTATTGTGACTAGCCTTTTTAATAGTACTATATGCATAATTTGGCGACGAGCGCTCTCTATATGTACCACCTTTTTTTCAATTTCAAGTTTTGCTCCATGGAGCAATCCATCGATACTACTGTTGTACAAAAGTATACATTTTTTAAAAGGCTAGAGGGCGGGGCAGTCTAGCTTGGTCGGTTTCATGAGAGGCGAGGGCCTTTGTGATTTGACGGCTCATTACTACTGGAAGGCGGGGCCTTGTGATTTGACTTCTCGTATAAATGCGCCGACGACCTGATCAAGGAGGAGCAAAGAACCGTGCGGTATACTCAAGTTTTCCACTGGAGTAGTACTGCGACGGAGGAGCACGAAACACGGTAGCCCAGTGCCATATGGCGATAAAAAATGATCTAATTTGCTAGTCATCTCATTGTTAGCATTGTTCTATTCATTCCCTCAAAAAACCATTGTTCTATTCATGCCTCACACAGAACGTGACACGTGCGGCGAAACATCCGAAGCAAAAGATGAAACACAGGAGCAAAAGAAGAAGGAAGATTATCACCCCAAATGATCTAATTCGCCGCGGAGTCGTAATTGCTTCTTCATCTCCTCCACGACCTCCATCTCCTTGCGCGTCTCCTCCGCCATCTTCTTCATTCTGTCCATGACGCGGGATTTCTCGACGCGAGCCTTCATCATCTGTTCCACGGCCGCATTACGTACCTTGACAGTAGCCGGTTGCTCGAGGCGGAGCTTCGCCAACTCCTCCTTCTGTTCCATGATGAGGGACTGCAGCATCTTCATTGAGGAAATACTATTCCCATGCATCTTCTTCCAGCCGACGTTCTTCTCCTTCAATAGGTCGATCTCGTGGAAGAGCTTCGCCTTGTCCTCCTGAAGTCGCAGGATTTCATCGGTCGCCTTCTTCTCCGAGGCAATGCTCTTCTTCAGTAGCATCACCAAGCCGGCGTTCAACTCCCCCTGCTGATTGAGCTCAGCGGGCATGTCGTCGAGGCTCTCCTTCAGCAACTCCATCAAGCCTTGGATGAACTCCTTCTGCTTATTGAGGTGCTTATTGAGCTGATCGGGCATGCCGTCGAGGGATAAAGACTCCAGATCTGCCGGCTCGGCATGTTCGCCTCCACGGCTAGGGCGCTCCTGGGAGCCATCGCCTGCCCGTGAGAGATCTTTCGAGGTCTCTGCATGGCGGCGAGCCCTCTCTTTTTTTTCCACAGCCTTGGTTGCCGCTCCCTTGTTACGAGTAGTTCTCGACCTAGAGCTCCGCTCACCGGCCATGGCAACGACGGACGAAGAAGAAGCACTTATGAGGAGGAAAGGTAGAGTAATTTTCGGTTAGGTAGTTCCCCTTTTTATAACCTAAGTACTAGCACTAATACTAATACCTGCATAGTGGGAACATGTTTAGGTTCGGTATGTACTAGTAGGTGTGAGCAGGCTTTCGAATGTGATGGGAACAAGGTAAAGATTAATTGATGGTTTTGGTTTTGAGGCCCGAAACGGCTCCCGATAAGTTTAGCGGAACATAAATTTCAAGTACTACACTGCTCAAATGCGTAAATATCATGTTACTGTCAAAAATTGGCACAAAATATGAAGGAGACCAATGGAAGTACTACTAGCAACCCACGATTTAACTACTCGCATGCGTGCAATGGAGTAATAATTTCTTTCTTCCGCCCTCACGTCCACTCAATTTGCATGCACTGTATTAATTGACCATCAATGAAGTGAACAACTTTACATTGTCAAATTATCACATGGGGTGGATCTTGGTACAAAATTGCGTCCGCCCATGTACCCGCGTGTGTGTGCGAGGGAATGAGTGTGTGGGTGGCGTGCGTGCACATCTTCGCTTCGTGCATGTACCACCAATATGGCTCAGGGAGGACGAGTACATTCTTCTGGAACCAGCAGCACGTCACTGTGATTAATCCACGCAAGGAGGTCGCGACAACGCCTCCACATGTGCCACGTGGCTTCATGAACTGTAAGAGAGACACTGTGTAGCATGCCATTGGTATTCTAATTTACGTGTTTTGCACATACTCGAAGTACTAGTAAGGTACACGTGCATTGCACGCATCAGATTTTGCAACCAAATTATGAATAAATACCACACTATAGCATGTAAGCTCTGAGTCATATATGCCTGATGTAGCCCTTCGTTTAATTCTTATAGTTCATCTCATTCAAAATCAATTAGTTTTTATAAAAAAGCTAAGAACGCGGGAATAGGGAAAACATGGGATTATAGTGGAATGTCGTCTTGAATCCTACAGGATTGTACGAGTGTTTGATTGTGCATAGAAAAAATGCAGAATTCTTTCAAAGAGGTTTGACTGGATGGGATGTTTCCTATGAAATCTAGTGCAAACGAATCATATGGAAAAAGTCCTATGGTTTACAATCCTACGAATCAAACAACCAAGATAGGAAAAATTCCTAATGATTAGAATCCTCCAAAATTCCTTTGAGAATCCTTTGAATCAAAGAAGCCCTTAATCTATTTTATGATTCATGGAATTGTGCGTTGTAAAGCATAAAGTAAAAAACAAATAATGGCAATTCAACTAGAAAAAAAAGTTTGGGCAGTTATGATATGGACGATTCTAGAACAAAAGAGAACCACTGTTGTTTTGAGGTTTGTGCATTATGCTTAAGTTCAACCATGGAGTCTGCTAGATTGAACATGTGGCAAAATCTGGTGGGGGGCTAGAACATGGTGCGAGGGGCCGAGTGGAGGGAGACTATGCAGGAATGCACAAGTGCGAGATCGATATTTAGAGAGAGGGGGCGAACACGTGCGCTGTTGCGCGCAGTGGCGGAGCCATGAAAAATAAATGAGCTAGGGGGCCAAGCATTGCTAATACTTCATGAGGAGGGTCAATTCATGAACTTAAACCATTTTTAGCAGAAATTTTCTAATGATCACATTCTTATTAGCCTCGATATATAGTGATGTTAGGGGGGAGGGGGGCAGGGCCCTTACTGCCCCCTGTCTTCGCCATTGTGCACGCGTCTGAGAGATGAAGTGGAAGGCATGGATGATGAGAGGGGGGCATTGGATATATAATTAATGTGGGTGTATTAGCTATATATGTTAATCCTATATAGAGAGGTATAGATTGATCGATGTGGACGTGGGAAAGAGGGTGAGACCTCACTGGATATATCGATTGATCGGTTTGTGTGGAAAACTATGAAAGACCTAGCTATATACACACATACATAGAGGAACATCGATCGTTGTGCATACACGCGTGAGAGATAAAGAATTCCCGATATGATGGAGAGGGGGATGTGTGTGGGTGTGTGCCTTCATGGGAGACCGACCTGAAGAAAAAGATTGTATGCGTGCGATGGATAACGCCGACTGGTAGTGTGTGTGCATGCATGAACGAGAGAAAGTTAGTGGTACAATTATAAAGATAAGACTACTGTGTGGGTGTAAAAGAATAGGTGAGGTCATAATCAATGTAAAGTTGAATTCAAATATTTGAATAAGAGATCATGATGTTTGAAACCCATGCATGCATGAATATAACGGAGATCTGCGCGGTGTGGTTTGGAAACGAGCATGTTGTAATGTATACACATTGAACAAGGTCAGACTGATTTGAATTTGAGATACCGATGGCAGACATCATTTGGCCACGTCGCATCCGTGCATGGACACACTATTCTAATTGGAGATGATGGGCGGCTTTCGCATTACATATCTATATCTATACCCCTATATATATATATTATTTTTTATATTTTTTATATTGTGTGTGGGTAACTTTAACTTTGAAAGATGGTTGTTGGATGAGGCGAATCTGATGGTCCAAAGATGGAAAATTTGAGCACTACTGGCCGTTGGATATCATCTAGATTCCACCAGATTTCGCCACATGTATAATCTAGAAGACTCCATGGTTGAACTTAAGCATAATGCACAAACATCAAAACACAAGCACTTCTTATTTGTTCTAGAATCTTCCGTATCAGAATTTCCCAAATGTTTTTCTACATGATTTGCCATTATTTGTTTTTTACTTTATGTCTTATGACGCACAATTCCATGAATCTTAAAATAGATTAGCTTTCTTATAAAAACTAGATGATTTTGAATGAAATGAACTATAAGAATTAAATGAACATCTACATCATGCATATATGACTCAAAGCTTGCATGCTATAATGTGGTATTTATTCATAATTTGGTTGCCAAATCTCATGTGTGCAATGCACGTGTACCTTACTCTAGTCTAAATGGTGTTTGTGTGTGTGTTGTGCGTGTTGAGGTGCAAATTATCTTTTTTTTGGGTACACGTTAAGTTTGTTCTTCCGAAATTTCAAGCCGCGCCTTGTTATGCCGAAAATTCAAGCTAGCGTCCCTGTCTATCATGCTGCGAAACTCCCGCCTCTTCAACCCGAGCCTTGTTAGCCCAAAATATTTAAGAGATATCTTTATCTCGTTGTGCTCCGACAACTCCCTCCATCTCAACCCGCGCCTTGCTATTCCAAAATTACAACGCGTGCGAAAACTCCCACCTCCTATGAAATCCCGACACGTGAAATGCCCTGGTACCCCTGAACCGAAAGAACTGCCTCAAATCGGTGGGGGTACTTTTGTAACTTACCCCACATTTCGGACAAGCGCGTCTCTAAGCCATGGTTCCCCACTGCCATCCCATCCGCCCACCCATTCGTACACTTAGGCCGCAAAAACCCGTGACGAAACCCCACACCCTGCTCCGTCCGCCACCTAGCCAGAGCCTCTTCCCTGATGACATCGTCCACAGCAACACCTCGACGTCCCTCATCCACCGTACCAGATGAGGATCCGTCGTCTATCTCATCATCCCGCCGGTTCAGCCACCCCGTCCTCCACCTCCAAGGAGCTGCCCCGACGTTCCCCTCGTCTTTTGCGCCACCTCCATTCCCACACCTCTGTCTTCACCTACACCACTGGAAGAGCATCATCATCACCATTTCCTCGGATGAAGCTACGGCCTAATCGGCGCCACCAAAGAGGTTGTACACTAATCGCCGCATTTTCTTCTTGATTTGATCTCACAGTGCTACCGGCGCTCAGTCCCGAGCCGACACGGCGTGGATCCATCCACGGCGGCGTCGCCGACCACTTCCTCCATGGCGTCGCTCCCTCGGCGGCGACGTCCACATAAGTAGGAGCTGCTGCTGCTTTAGCTCTTGCTCACGCTGCTGCTTTGCTCTTGCTCTCAGTCCCCTGCATGGTCTGCTTTTGCTCGCGCTGCTGCTCTCGCTCTTGCTTCTGATGCTGCTCCAATTAAGCTACACTTCAGTTGACCGAATCGACTTTTGGGTCAGTCAATTTTTAGGGGGTGGGAGGGGGGCTGGCTAGGGTGAAGGAAGAACCAGCCGCATCAGGGAGGGGGCTTGCCGGAGAGGTACCCCACTATCTATCTTAGGGTTCAGGATGGGGGCGGTGGTCGCCGGCGGTGGCAGGGCGTTGGCGTGGCGGT
>NC_057800.1:544955543-544958258 GCF_018294505.1 Triticum aestivum
TCGACACGGGGGGAGGGGGCTAGAGGGATGGCCGGGGCGGCGGCGGACCAGCGGTGGGGAGTGTTTTCGGGGCGGGCGGGGCGGCGCACCGCCGGCCGTGGGCGGCGGGGGGCTGCTGTTTGGCCGGTGGTGGCTGGCGGCTCAGGGGGGGGGTGGAGGTTGAAGATGAACTGCATGCCCTTGATTTCGTATCCAACGGCTGCAAAATTGACTGACCAGAGATGAAAAAGTTAGTCGACCGACGTGTAGCCTCACCTTGCTAGTGCGTTCAGTTTCGACAGCAAAATTCAGTTTCGACAGCAAAATTTAGTTTCGACAGTTAAGTTCAGTTTTGACAGTTAAATTCAATTTCGACAGTTAAGTTCAGAGATGAGCGGCTGATGTATTTTACATCTAGCACTTTGTGGTTATGTATTTTATGTCATGTATTGGAGATGCTATTAGAATTCCACTCAGGTTAACGTTGTTCGTTGTCTCTCTTGTCCTGCTTCAGCCTCGGCATCGTACAACTCACCGGAGCTGCTTCAACGATGAAACCCTCCATCTCAGCAGAGCAGTACCTCGGGCTCCATCTCCAGACGCCTAAGATCTTCTTCCCCTCCTCCGACAGCCAAGTCAGCCGGAGCATCCTCACTGGCCAACCCAATCACGTTGAGATCGACATGGCTTCGCCAAAGAGGTTGTACACTTGTTGCATCTCTTTTTTACTCTACATGTTATATATATTGTCCACTGAGCACTCGTAGTAATGGGAAATACGATTATTTTATCCTACTATATGACAAGCAGTGAGGTACCAGGCAACTTAGCTATCCATGATGGACTCTCTTGAACGCCATCATTATTTATCTCTGCGCGTCTGAGCTGTGAATTTGTCGATGGGCCTATGAGTTGAGCTAGTATGGCAGTGGCATGGGTCCAAACTAATAGAAGTAGCACAAAAACATTTTTTAGTGTAGGATTTTCCTTGCTCAAGCCTGCCTACTAGAATCGCCAGTGCTTGAAAGGAAAAGTGAATGAAAAACATCAGAATTGGAAAGTTTCTTATGGTACTACTTTTCATGAATTTGGTGCAAAGGAATGGAGCAAAGGAAAACTATAGGATTTGTTCCTTTAGTGTCTCCTTGAAAGAAAAACCATAGGAATTCTAATTTCCACTTCTCCTCCTTTTCATATTCCTATTCATCAAGCACAAGACTAAGAGATAGTAGCATAATAGCATTATAACCGTACATTTTCTTGTGGTTTGACTTAATCTCACCATGCTTTTTTGCATCCTGTGATCTTCCAATTGTTGTGAATCAAACAACCAGATTGGCAGAAATCCTGTGTTTTTAAATTCTCTCTTTTGCAAGTGCATTCCTATCCTATTCCTGTCTATTTCCTATCCCTACATTGTTAGAATCCTCAAATTCAGACAAGCCCTTACTCAATTACTTCTGTTACAGATATGTGTCAAAGAAAACCTTGTGTGGTTTGTCCTGCTCCTGCGGCGCTGTGTTCCACCCTAGCTTAGCTGCTCCAATGATGGAAGGGTTCACCATAATAGGGATCTGCTCTCCAGACTGTCTTCCGCCGCCTCAGATCTTCTTCCCCGCTGCCGGCAGACACGACAACTGCATTACCATCATCAACTGAGCAGATCACCTTGAGGACTACATGGGTCCGCAAGAGAGGTCGCACTCTTTCGTGTCTGCTTACATTATGCGTCGCTTAATATGATGACATGCTACATTATCATCGTGTTCACCTATTAGACTACGAGTCAGGTCCAAACTAATGTTGAAACTTGAGTTTTTAAATGGTTGTGGGGTACATATTGGGGCAGCAATCAGTACTATCTGTCTACTATTTGGTTAATCTCCGGTGTCTACTATGAGTTTCATGTTGGGTGCAAACAAACATTAAAGGAACCATTATCTGTATTTTTAACTAAAGCTATTATCTGCCTGTTATCATTGGTTTTGGGTCTATCCACAGTTTGCTACCATCACTCTGGATTTGTGCATGCACTCCTTACATAATCTCACTATGTTTTATTCCTATGCATGCTAGTTATTGTACACAATGGAACTGATCATGTAGAGCAAAAGTGACGAGCCTTGCGTGGCAATAAAATTTCATGCAGACGTCGTTCCATGGTGGGCGCAAAGGCAGCCCCCCTCCACCCATTTCGGATCATAATCCAGAGGAAGATAACTGTTCTGAGGGGGATTCAGAAGGAGAAGACCACTCCTATTTACCCCATGAGGTCTTCACTCCAACTTGGCATGCTGATGTTGGTAATATCATGCATATGGTGCCTTGCATTGCTTACTGTATACATTAAAGATGTCATCTGCTTAGTTTAGACATGCTTTGTGTCAATGCCATCTGTTTAGTTTCTTTATCGTATATGTGAATCATGCAATGCCATCTTGTCTAGCCAGGCATCATATATGTAAATTTTGCAATGCCACCCTGGTTAGCTAGTCATCTTATATGTGAATTATATCATGCCATCATTTTTTTATTACGTGTTAAATTTGTCAACAATTTTAGTACATTCAATTACTCTTCCTGTGCATCAGCCATTCGGCACGGTCATGGAAACATCTGGAGTGGAAACAAGGTCTTCAGAGCAGACAATGCTATCTGACGAAGCGCATGTCTTGCTGGTTACCGATAGCTCCTCAGAGGAGGATTCAGAGACAGATGACCAGTCATATCCCCCCC
>NC_057800.1:544958567-544963758 GCF_018294505.1 Triticum aestivum
GCATGCCCTAACATGGCAGGGTTATGTTGCTCATATCATGCGTATGGTATCTTGCATTGCTATGTCATTTGCTTAGTTTAGACATGCTTTGTGTGAATGCCACCTGTTTAGTGTCTAATTACCATATATGTGAATTATGCAATGCCATCTTGTTGCAAGACATTATATATGTGAATTATGCAATTTTATCTTGTTGCAAGGCACTATGTATGTGAATTATGCAATGTCATGCTGTTTAGGCAAGCGTCATATATGTGAATTATATCATGTCGTCCTTTTTTTGTATTTCTCATTGCTTTTGTCGACAATGTTTATATATTCAACTGCTCTTCCTGTGCATCAGCCATTTGAATTGGTGATGGAGAAATCTGGAGTGAAAACAAGGTCTTCAGAGCAGACAATGCTACCTGCTGAAGCAGATATCTTGCTGGTTACAGATAGCTCTTCAGAGGAGGATTTAGAGGCAGATGACCAGTCCTATTATCCCCCTGAGGTGTATGCTCAAACTTGGCAGGGTTATATTACTCATATAATGCATATGTTGTATTGCAATGCTTAGTTTTTACATCATATACACAATATTGAATGCCATCTCCTTAGTTGACACATCATATATATGATTGCCCTTTGCTCACTTCCTTAGTATATAAATCATATATTTGAATTATGTCATGCCATGATGTTTACATAGACATCATGTATCTGAATTATGGCATGCCAACCCATTTTCTAAAGACATAATATAGTTATATCATCTCGTCCTGTTTACATAGTCATCATATTTTAAATTATGGCATTCTATCCGTGAATTATATCATGCCATCATGTTTCCATCGATGGCATGTTTGTGATTTATGGCATGCCAACCACTTTAATAGACACATCGTATAGTTATATCATGTCATCCTGTTTACATAGCCATCATATTTTGAAGTATGTCATTCTATCCTGTTTAGTTAGCCATCATACATGTGAAATTGTGTCATGCTATCCAGTTTAATTAGCCATCATATATGTGAAATTATGTCCTGCTATTCTGTTTGCTTAGACTACATAAATGTGAATTATTTCATGCCTTGTTTTCTTCCCTACTATCCATTGCACTTGTCTATCTTACAATGTCTGTACATTCAATTACTTTTCTTGTTTATCAGCCATTTCAATTGGAGGGAGTGATGGCAGCATCTGTGGGAGTAAAAACACGGTCTTCAGAAAAGATTGTGCTACTTGTCGATGCAGATAGAACCACGGTTGTACTTGCCCAAGAACCAGCCCCACCACACATAACCCACACTCATGCAAATTATACCCCTACCCAGTTGGACAGAGAACCAGCTACACCCCTTCTAACCCCAACCCTAGCAGATAGACACCCAGTTCCCATTGACACAGCACCGTCTCCACCATAGAGCACCCAAACACGAGCAGTTAGTAAGGCAACTACAGTGCCCAAATCACGAGGACCACCACTCCGAACCCGAAGTCAACGCTTAAAGCAGAAGAAGAATTGTTCTCAGGTCAGGTTCCGTAGCTATGGTTCATACTACTTTGCTCTTTCATCACTGTATTTACTGATACCAACTAATTTCAAATTTGAAGGATGCAATTGAAACTACAATGGCGCAACAGGTATGTTTTAAACCTGTTTCTTCAACATGTTTGGCTGTTTGATGTTGTAACTTGCTTTATGTTGATTTCAGTTTCAATTGAATAAACAGTTATGTTCTCATGCCATGCACATTACAAGTGTTGTTATTGCTTTGTAGTTTCCCACACTTATATTCTGTCTATGCTGCTTTGTCTTAAATAGATATGATTCGAACTGTATCTATCTTGATTTGGCAACATAAACTAGAATGATATAGACCATATAGTGACCATACTACATAGATATATGTTTGTTTCATGCTGTTATCCTGTCCACCTTACTACTGAACTGGTTTACCAAAATGAGTTTCATATACTACATTGTAAACCTGAGATGTGTTTGTTTCTTTCTCTTTTAGAACACGGATAAAATATTGGAGAAGAGTACCCTGTTATGCAATGGTAAAGGAAGTAATGCAGATAAGGTTCAAGATATGAGACATCCCTGTTGGTCTCCAAGAAAGCTGATAAAAACTATATTGAAGACACTGAGACAACCCCAAAGTCCTATCTTGATGTAGTGTTCGAGTTACTGGCTACCACTGCTGGCACCAGCTCTTCGAACTCGTTGCCTGAATCAGTTCGGCTTCTTGAGTCTTAACTTCAAGTTGAAATACATCGATCAGATGTTATGCGACAGGAAGCCGAAGGACTGAGGAAGTCCCTGTAGATTCAGATGCATACTTTCTGGTGCAACAGCAAGCGCTGGAGGACTTAAGCGCCAAACAAGAGAAAGTTAATAAGCTTGCTAAGCATCTTGCCAGCATTATGCGTACCCAGGATATTGTTTCTTGAGCTCTAAGTTGCTTGCTTATTTATTTCCTTGTTGTCTTGTTTATTTGCTTTCTTGTAGTCAGTGCAGTTCTTTTTCTGTGGTTTGCTAATGGCTGCAATAACCTATTTTTAAAAACTAGGCCACAATAACCATGGGCTAATATTTACTGTAGTGACACTGGGCCTCCTACGGGCCGTAGAAACAGTGGGCCTTCTACGGGCCGTAGAAACAGTGGGCCTTCTACGGGTCGTAGAAACAATGGGCCTTCTACGGGCCATAGAAACAACGGGCCTTCTACGGGCCGTATAATCAATGGGCCTTATACGGGCCGTATGATCGATTGGCCAAACATGGGCCAAACAGACCGCATTTTGGTCGTAAACGGGCTAGAGTTGGAATCGTCCTTTCATGGGCCGACCATAACAGGCCATCGTTAATAGGCCGTATTTGATGACGCTATGAAAACGGCCCAACGTATTAACGGACCACAAACGGGCCGACTGTAACCACGGGCTAAATTTGGCCCAGAAGCAGAAAATGACAGTAACGGGCCGTAAGTAAAAGAATGCTGGAAAATAGCCCAAGAATAAATGGGCTCTGAGAAGGCCAAAAGATAACATGGGCCGGAAACGGCCCAATGAAATAACGGGTCGTTAATGGGTATAAAGCGATACACTGTTCTTTACAGGCCAGTTTCACCACGGGCCGTTAATGGGTGTAAAGTGATACATTGTTTATTACGGGCCAGTTTCACCATGGTCCGTTAATAGGCCAAGAGTTACATAGGGCCTCATATGGGCCGAAGGACGTCATGGGCCATACATGGGCCAGAAGTGAAAACGGGTTGGAACCATATTGGATGGCCTGGATGACGCTACTGGGCCGAATTCAAATAGGGCATAATGGGCCTTGGGTTAGCGGGCTGTAAATGGGCTATATGCGAACATGCCGTTAACAGGCTTTCCATGGGCCGGCCCGCCACCTTTTGACCAAGTCAAACGGGCCGGCCTTTTCACAGGAATGGGCCTCTGTTGGGCCGTGCCACATGTCGACATATCATAGGCGCCTTCTGTCCAATGAGTGGGTGACATCTGTCCCAGCGATGAGCCGACACGTGTTTCCTCCAGCCAATGATGATTTTACATGTGGAAAATCCCCATTGGTCGGGGCTGTTAACGGGTTATCGGATACAAAACCCGACCCGATATCTTAACGGCATTCCGTTACGGTGGATGCCACGTGTTGGTCACCCTTGACGAAAGCACTTCTGTGACATGCGATTTATCATCATGGAAGTGGAAACTTCTGTGATGATAATTTTGGTAATGTCATGGAACACTTCTACGACAGCACAGGTATGACTATCTTGATTCTGTCAAAAATTTGTCATTGATGTACATGCATGACAAAAAACGGGACCTACTATGACAAACACGTATCATCACAGAAGTGTATTTTTTTGTAGTGAATCTAGACACCATCTCGGATGGGGTTCGCCACCTCCATTGGTGCCTCTCCGATGATGCGTGAGTAGTTCTTTATAGACCTTCGGTCCGTAGTTAGTAGCTAGATGGCTTCATCTCTCTCTCTTGATTCTCAATACAATGGTCTCTTGGAGATCCATATGATGTAACTCTTTTGCGGTGTGTTTGTTGGGATCTGATGAACTTTGAGTTTATGATCAGTCATATATTTTTATATCCATGAAAGCTATTTGAGTTTCTTTGATCTCTTATATGCATGACCTCTTATAGCCTAGTATTTCTTCTCCGATATTTGGGTTTTGTTTGGCCAACTTGATCTATTTATCTTGCAATGGGAAGAGGTGCCCGGTAGTGGGTTCGATCTTACGGTGCTTGATCCCAGTGATAGAAATGGGAACCGACATGTATGTATTGTTGCTACTATGGATAAAAAGATGGGATATATATCTACGCAATAGATCAATGCATCTTGTCTACATCATGTCATCGTTCTTATTGCATTACTCCATTTTTTCATGAACTTAATACACTAGATGCATGTTGGATAGCGGTCGATGTGTGGAGTAATAGTAGTAGATGCAGGCAGGAGTCGGTCTACTAATCTTGGACACGATGCCTATGTAATGATCATTGCCTGGATATCGTCATAATTATATGAGGTTCTATCAATTGCCCAACAGTAATTTGTTCACCCACCGTTTGCTATCTTTCTTGAGAGAAGCCCCCGGGTCTTCTTCCGCATATATTTGCTTGCCATCTACTTTTCCTTTGCATTTTTATTCAGGTCTATTAAACCAATGTAAGATCCCAATTTTCAGTTTGGATGTTATACATAGGTCATCATATGCATATCATATTTTATTTGCATTTTGGTTGTGATCCTAGAAATCTTAAGCAACTCAAGGACCCAAGGAGAGAGTTGGAGGTTTCATTTATTTTCATATTTGTATTTTCTCAAATGTGAAAAGGGATCAATTTGATTTTAAAATACTTTTCCTATCCAATTATTTCCAATAATCAAAATAAAGGAGAGAAGATAAAACCTCAAAAGAGAGGAATATTGACGAAGAAATTTTAAAATGAAATTATTATTTTAATTATATTTTATTTGAATTAGAAAAAAATGCACTTTTGAAAATTGCATATTTAGGCCAGAAAAATGTTCACCTTGTTCTAAATATTAGGTTTAGATGGTGAAAATTGTTTCTGGTATTTTTAGAATTTTTTATATTTTATTAGGATTTTTCTTTCGGGCGAATTTTTTAAAAAAACTTCTTCGCCCGAC
>NC_057800.1:544964034-545056119 GCF_018294505.1 Triticum aestivum
CGCTCGCCGTCGCCACCCCGCGCCACCACACCACCGCCCCGCCGCCTCGCCTCGCCGCCGACACTCATCACCGGAGCCGCCGGATTCCGCCGCCCGCTGTTGACCCCGACGCCGTTGTTTACGGGTAAAAGACAGATCGGTTTTTTGGTTTTTGTTCGATGTTCTTTCGCTTTTTCGGTTAGTTAGGTTAGATCGGTTTTTTATTTATTAGGTTAATTAGCGAGCGTTCTCTAGTTAGTTTCTATTAACGAACGAATTTGTTCGTTTAGTTCTGTTAGCGTACGTTCGTTCGTTAGTTTTTTATTTTAGTTGTCGGCCAGGGACCTATCCATAATTACTTTTCTTATAGCTTAGTCCCTGATTTTCAAACCCTTGTTACTTTTTGCTCGTTAGTTCGAATCCAGTGAAACCAACACCAAAATCTTCGTCTTATTGCCCTCTTTCCAGTTAATCAACTTGAACATGATTTTGACAATTTAAAATTTGGTTTCGATCATATTTGATTTCGAACTTCTTTTGATCGTAGTTTGAGTTTTGTCGTTCCGATTCGATTGATTCTTTTTGCGAATCGAAGCTCTTCAGTTGAACTTTCAGTTTGGATCTTTTCCCTTGAGTTTTACCCTTGCATCTTATGCTTGAGTGTTTATGTATGCTATTGTTTTTCTATGATAGAGTTTCCAGAGTGCGAAGCGTGCTACTACGACTCACTAGGGTTTCCAGATCGTCAGCAAGGCAAGTAACACTTTGATCATACCCTTTTATTACCCAGTTTTTATGCATTAGTTTCAACCCTCAGACATTGCATGAGTAGGATCTGATTAACATGTGGGTATTGGGAAGTAGTTGTTGAGGTAGTACCTATTGCCCTTTTATTCAAACCTTGGGAGTTACTATGTTACGCTTACTATACTTTGCTATGCTATGCTCATAGACGTGGTTTGGTCTAAGTGATACATGACATATGTGAGTATTATTATGAACTAAGGGATTACTTAAGGTGGCTACTTTAATACACATCTGGGTGGATTGGTTTGTGGGCACCTGGGGAAATCCAGTGTTGTCCAAAGGAGAATCCCGGGATATCCGTGTGATTTTTCCTATGGTTTGCCACCCAGGCTCAAAGGGATCATTATGTTATTCATGCTGGAAACTTCCATGTGCAGCCACAAGCCGTTATAGGCTCTGGCATAGTTGAGTATGTAGTGTGACCTCTTATAGTGGAAGACTAGCAGATGAAGGGGATGTAGGTGGTACTGTCTACCCGTCGTAACGAGCTAAAGCTTTTGAAAGACTGTATCGGTCATCCGTTTCTCAAACATCATGCAGTGCAAGAAATTTAGCAGAGGAGATCGAGTCTTGTGGGGAAAAGTGCGCAAACCTCTGCAGAGTGTACAAACTAATCATGGTTAGTCGTGTCCCCGGTTATGGACATCTTGAGTATCTGGTGCTTGAATTATTATGTTGATCTCATCACTTTACTTAAATAACTTGTTGGGTTATTGATTATTAATTTGGGATTGAGATGGGGTTACCATTCTCAATGTTTTCAACAAACTTTGTAGTTAAATAAAATATATTCCTTTTTTGTAGGGAAAAACTAGCTTTCTGCAAAAATAACCATAGAGCCTCCACCAACCATATATGCATATAGTTATAGATGTTTCATGTTCATTTCTCTATAATGTTATTTTGCCAGCATATTCCATGTGCTGACCTACACAGGCTGCAACGTATTATGTTGCAGAGTTTTCAGACGAAGAGTAAGGTGCGCTAGGTCGTTGTCGTGCACTCAGCTATGTCGTTGGAGTTGATGGACTCATTTACCTTCGAATCTTCCATTATTATCGTATTTAGATGGCCTTAAGCCATATTATTTTACTAAGTTCTCTTTTGAGACATTCGATGTAATAAGTGTGTGATTGAACTCTGTTATAAACCCTTGAGTACTGTGTGTGTCAGCATTACCGATCTAGGGATGACACTTATACACAGAGATTTGGCCATCTGAGGTCGGATTGCTACAACCAAAAATACAAAAATACTCTGCTGCACTTTATTTTATTTGCGATCTATTATTTCAATCTACTACCATTTTCTGGCATCGTTACCCGAAAGGGATTGACAACCCCTTTAACACATCAGGTTGCGAGGTGTTGTTATTTGTGTGCAGGTGCTATTTACGTTGTGTTGCTTGGTTCTCCTACTGGTTCGATAACCTTGGTTTCTTCACTGAGGGAAATACCTATTGACGTTGTGCTGCATCATCCCTTCCTCTTTGGGGAAATACCGATGTAGTCCTAGCGAACAGGATCTTTTCTGGCGCTATAGTCAGAGAGCAATCAAAAGGAATTTATGGCGCTGTTGTCGGGGAGGATCTTCTTCACAACTAGGTTCCTAATCACAAATCTAATCTCCTCGCAATTTACATTATTTTCCATTTGCCTCTCATTTTCCTCTCCCCCACTTCACAAAATTTGTCGTTTTATTCGCCCCTCTTTTTCCGTTCGCCTTTTTCTCGTCAGATCTTTTGTTTGCTTGTGTTGCCATGTGCCTTCTATATGCTTGCATCTTTGCTTGCTAAAAATCTATTGATATGGATCCCCATCCACTTGCTAATCTTTTTAAAAGATCCAATCATATAGAACCAATTGCTAGTGAGTTGAGTGCACTAGATTATCTTTATGAAGTTTTGGTTGAGATTCGTGAATCTGAAAATTGTGATGAAGAAATTTATGATGTGATTCATGGGAGCCCCTTGAATGAAAAGCATTATTGCAATGATTTTAGTATAAATTCTATTAATGTCAATTGTGCTAATAATATGCAAAAGCCCGAGCTTGGGGATGCTAATTTTGCTATGTCTACTAGTTTTTGCAATGATCATGATTGGGGTGATTCTTCTTATGATCTTGAAAATTTAATTAAGCCTCATGATGAATATGTTTGCAATAATATTGAAAGTGGGTTTGGAAGAGTGTCAACTTTAGCTAAAAATAATCCCACATATTTGGAGAGTGTTGAATCTTATGAATTTTTTTAAAAGTGGGCTTGGAGTGGTCATGACTTTATTTGATGATAATCCCACTATTTTGGAAGAGTGTCAACTTTGCATGCATGTGGATCATGAAGATAATATTTTATTTGATAGTTATATTGTTGAATTTGATTATGGTCCTACATGTAATTATTATGAGATAGGAAACTATGGTTGTAGAAATTTTCATGTTATTAAATTAACTCTCGTTATGTTGAGATCATCAATGTTTTATTGTTCTTCTTTGCATATGTTAGATATTTCTTGTCTTGATAATTTATTTGCTTATAAAATTCCTATGCATAGGAAGTACGTTAGACTTAAATGAGTTTGTCATATGCTTCATGATGCTCTCTTTGTGTTTCAATTCTTATCTTGCATGTGAGCATCGTTGAAATCCTATGCCTAGCTAGCTAGGGGCGTAAAACTATAGCGCTTGTTGGGAGGCAACCCAATGAATAAAATTTATTTTTGCTTTTTGCTTCCTATTCTTGTGTGTTAGCAAAATTATGCTACTGTTATGATTGTATATTTTATGTTTTAATTAGTGTTTGTGCCAAGTAAATCCTTTAGGATCTTCTTGGGTGATAGTTGTTTGATCTTGCTGAAAAAAACAAAAAAAATTACGCTCACGAAATTAATTTTCATCTTTTACTAGAGAGTGATAAAATACCCATTCCACTTGCAGTAGATCAATATATAAATTTCTCAGGTCTTCCTAATTTTTAAGAATTTCTGGAGTTACAGAAGTATTCAAAATAGGCAAATTGCTACAGACTGTTCTGTTTTGACAGATTGTGTTTTCTTAGTGTTGTGTGCTTATTTCGATGGCTCTATGGTTTTCTTTGATGAGTTTTTTCCATAGAAAAGTTGGAATATAGTAGATATAATACGAAAACAAAATATTAATTGGTTTGATACAACACTTATAGTAGTGGTCTATTATTCTTATACTAACGGATCTCACGAAGGTTTTGTTGAGTTTTGTGTGATTGAAGTTTTCAAGTTTTGGGCTATCTTACAATGGATGAAGGAAGGATGGAAGAGCCTAAGCTTGGGGATGCCCCAGAATCCCAAGCTATTATCCAAAAATTAGCAACCAACTAAGCTTAGGGATGCCCCCGAGTGGCATCCCCGCTTTCTTCCAACAACTATCGGTATTTTACTCGAGACTAAATTTTTATTCATCACATGATATGTGTTTTTCTTGGACCGTCTTGTATGATATAAGTCTTTGCTTGTTTTATTTTGTGTTTTAAGTCATCGATCCTTGCTGGACACACCTATTTGAGAGAGGCAAATTTATGTCATGACTTGTTAGAATTGATCTCTATGCTTCACTTAAATTTTCTATGAGCTAGGACTCGCTCTAGTGCTTCACTTATATCTTTTTGAGCACGACATGCTTAGTATTTTCGAAGAAATGCTCTCTTGCTTCACTTAGATTTATTTGAGAGTTAGTAAAATTTTGAAGAACTTCTCTCTTGCTTCACTTAAATTATTTTGAGAGATAGAAAAATTATTATGATCATGATCTTCACTTATATTTGTTGGAGCTTGTCAAAAGCAGCAAATAAAAATTGGTCCCAAAGTAATAGATATCCAAGAAGGATAAAGAAAATAAAAATGTCATGAAGATCATTGGAAAAAATAAACTTGATTCTTAGTAATAGTTTTGAGATATGATGATGTGATATGTGAGTTATGTTGATGAGTAATTATCCTCTAGTAGGAATATTGGTGTTAAGGTTTGTGATTCCTGAAGCATGCACTTATAGTATCTCGTTATGCTATGATGTTGGAGCATGATTTAGTTTTGATTGTCTTCCTTATGAGTGGCGGGAGGGGACGAGCGATGGTCTTTTGCTACCAATCTATCCCCCTAGGGGCATGCATAGTAATACTTTGCTTCGAGGGCTAATAAACTTTTGCCATAAGTATATGAGTTCTTTATGACTAATGTGAGTCCATGGATTATACGCACTCTTACCTTTTAGCAATTTGCTAGCCTCTACGGTACCGTGCATTGCCCTTTCTCACATTGAAACATGGTGCAAACTTCGCAGGTGCATCCAAACCCCATATTATGATACGCTCTATCACACATAAGCCTCATTATATCTTCCTCAAAACAGCCACCATACCTACCTATTATGGCTTTTCCATGGCCATTCCGAGATATATTGCCATGCAACTTCCATCGTTTCCATTTGATGACTTGAGCATTCATTGTCATATTGCTTTGCATGATCATATAGCTGACATAGTGTTTGTGGCTCATCCACCGTTCATCATTTTTCATACATGTTGCGCTAGATCATTGCCAGAGGCATTCATATAGAGTCATACTTGTCATAGGTATCGAGTTGTAATTTTTGTTTCTTTTGAGTTATAAGTAAATAGAAGTGTGATTATCATCATTAGACATTCTTAGAGCAGTGCCTCAGTGAGGAAAGGATGATGGAGACTATGATTCCCCCACAAGTCGGGATGAGACTCCGGACAATGAGAGAGAAAAATATAAAAAGAAAAAAAAAGAAAGAGGGAAAGAAAAAGAAAAAAAAGAAAGAAAAAAATAGTAAACAAAGAGAGAAGGGGCATTGCTAGTATCCTTTACCACACTTGTGCTTCAAAGTAGCACCATGTTTTTCATATGGAGAGTCTCCTATGTTGTCACTTTCATATACTAGTGGGAATTTTTCATTATAGGATTAGATGCACACCCATTTAGTTTTCATATTGAGCTTTCATACACTTATAACTCTTAGTGCATTTGTTGCATGGCAATCCCTACTCCTCACATTGATATTGATTGATGGGCATCTCCATAGCCCGTTGGTTAGCCGCATCGATGTGAGACTTTCTTACCTTTTTGTCTTCTCTATATTTACCCCTACCATCATACTCTATTACACTCGTAGTGCTATATCCATGGCTTGCACTCATGTATTGCGTAAGAGTTGAAAAAGCTAAAACGCGTTAAAAAGTATGAACCAATTGCTCGGCTTGTCATCGGGGTTGTGCATGATAAATACTTTGTGTTAAGAAGACAGAGCATGACAAGACTATATGATTTTGTAGGGATAACTTATTTTAGCATTGATATTTTGAAAGACATGGTTGCTTGTTGATATGCTTGAGTATTTAAATTATTATGTCAACACTAGAATATTGCTTTGAATCACATAGAAAGTCCAATTGTCCGTGCTATAAAGAAAAGAATATGATATGACATGTTAATCGGCACTCCACATAAAATATTCTGTTTTCATCACTTACCTACTCGAGGACGAATAGGAGTTAAGCTTGGGGATGCTGATACATCTCCAACGTATCTATAATTTTTGATTGCTCCGTGCTGTTATATTATCAATCTTCGATGTTTTATAGTCATTTTATATCATTTTTTGGTACTAACCTATTGACATAGTGCCAAGTGCCAGTTCCTATTTTTCCGTGTTTTTTACATCGCAGAAAATTAATATCAAATGGAGTCCAAATGCCACAAAACTTCACGGAGATTTTTTATGGACCAAAAGGAACAAGTTGGGCCCTGGTTGCACCTGGGGGGGTCTCGAGGAGGGGACAACCCACTAGGGCGTTCCAGGAGGCCCAGGCGTGCCCTGGTGGGTTGTGCCCACCTTGGGAGCCCCCCAGACCACCTATTTGCTCTATAAATACCCAAATATTCCAGAAACCCTAGGGGAGTCGACGAAATATTCATCCAGCCGCCGCGGAGTCCAGAACCACCAGATCCAATCTAGACACCATATCGGATGGGGTTCACCACCTCCATTAGTGCCTCTCTGGTGATGCGTGAGTAATTCTTTATAGACCTTCGGGTCCGTAGTTAGTAGCTAGATGGCTTCATCTCTCTCTCTCTTGATTCTCAATACAATGGTCCCTTGGAGATCCGTATGATGTAACTCTTTTTGCGGTGTGTTTGTTGGGATCTGATGAACTTTGAGTTTATGATCAGTCATGTCTTTTTATATCCATGAAAGTTATTTTAGTTTCTTTGATATCTTATATGCATGATCTCTTATAGCCTAGTATTTCTTTCTGATATTTGGGTTTTGTTTAGCCAACTTGATCTATTTATCTTGCAATGGGAAGAGGTGCCCAATAGTGGGTTCGATCTTACGGTGCTTGATCCCAGTGACAGAAAAGGGAACCGACATGTATGTATCGTTGCTACTAAGCATAAAAAGATGGGATCTATATCTATGTAATAGATAAACAAATCTTGTCTACATCATGTCATCGTTCTTATTGCATTACTCCGTTTTTCCATGAACTGAATACACTAGATGCATGCTGGATAGCGGTCGATGTGTGGAGTAATAGTAGTAGATGTAGGCAGGAGTCGGTCTACTAATATCGGACGTGATGCCTATGTAATGTTCATTGCTTGGATATCATCATAATTATTTGAGGTTCTATCAATTGCCCAACAGTAATTTGTTTACCCACGGTTTGCTATCTTTCTCGAGAGAAGCCACTAGTGAAACCTACGGCCCCTAGGTCTTCTTCCTCATATATTTGCTTGCGATCTACTTTTCCTTTGCATTTTTATTCAGATCTATTAAACCAAAAATACTTTGCTACACTTTATTTTATTTGCAGCCTATTATTTCAATCTACTATAATTTTTTGGCATCGTTACCCGAAAGGGATTGACAACCCCTTTAACACGTCAGGTTGCGAGGCGTTGTTATTTGTGTGCAGGTGTTGTTTATGTTGTGTTTTTTGGTTCTCCTACTGGTTTGATAACCTTGGTTTCTTCACTGAGGGAAATACCTACCATCGTTGTGCTGCATCATCCCTTCCTCCTTGGGGAAAAACCGACGTAGTCCTAGCAGACAGGAGGTTTTCTGGCGCTATAGTCAGAGAGCAATCAGTGATGAATTGAGTTTTTCCCTTTGAGATTTCGTTGTTATCAGATTGAATACTTTTACGGATTTGAGAACACTTGATATATGTCTTGCAATTGAATACTCATGATGACAATGGGGTATCGTATTGATTCACTTGATATATGTTTTGGCACTCAACTCGCGGATTCCCGAGGTGACATTGGGGTAATCTATGCATAGGGGTTGATGCACGTTCTTGTCTTTGTTTCTCCGGTAGAAATCTTGGGGCACTCTTTGAGGTTCTTTGTGTTGGATTGAGTACTATGAATCTGAAATTATTTGGTGTTGTTTTAGTACGAACTCTTGGATAGGAACTTTGGAGTGATTCTTCATCGCACTTTGAGGGGTGGTTATATGATCCAATTATATTAGCACTGTTGAGAGATTGCACTAGCGAAAGTACGGACCCTAGGCCTCATTTTCAAGCATTGCAATAACGTTTTTGTGCCCGTTTACTATTTGCTACATTGCTGTTTTTATTTATTCAGATTATAAAAATATATTTCTATCAGCCATATTACACTTTTATCACCATCTCTTCGCCGAACTAGTGCACCTATACAATTTTCCATTGTATTAGGTGTGTTGGGGACACAAGAGATTTCTTGTATTTGGTTGCAGGGTTGTTTGAGAGAGACCATCTTCATCCTATGCCTCCCACAGATTGATAAACCTTAGGTCATCCACTTGAGGGAAAATTGCTACTGTCCTACAAAACTTTGTGCTTGGAGGCCCAACACGAGTCTACAAGAATAAAGTTGCGTAGTACACATCAAGCTCTTTTCTGGCACCGTTGCCAGGGAGGTGAGTGCATGAAGGTATATCTTTAGATCTTGCAACTGAATATTTTAGTTTCTTGTTTTATCACTAGTTTGTTTATAAAAGAAAACTACATAAAAATGGAATTGAGGTTGCATCATATTATTGATCATATGTATAATATCTTTCTTGAAAATGATGGATCGGAAACCTGTGCTCAATTGTTAGAAGAAGTCAATAAAATGTTTGGCACAAAATATTTGAATGATGAGCATGATTGCAATGTTGTTAGTATGAATTTTTTGAATATACATGATGCTAATGATACGCAAATTGGGGATGCTATATTTGATGAATATGATATTTTTAGTCCCCAAGTTTTGTTGAGAAAATTTATTTTGATGATTGCATGCCTCCTATTTATGATGATTATATTGATGAAAGTGGATTTGGAGAGGTCGTGACTTTATTTAATGATGAATCCACTATTTTGGAGGAGGTTGCAATTGATTATGACAACAAAGTTGCTATCTATGATGATTATGGTGATGACATGTATGCTATATTGAATAATGATAACCATGAAACTTGTCATCATGATTTTAATTTTCAGTCACATGAGAGTCACTACTCTAGGATGCCGCTAACGTGACACTACCAGATGAAGGTGTGTGCGATGTACATCATATGGTTCACTCGGATAAACTATTTGTGATTAGGCAACACAAAAGAAACGGTTAGCCAGATCAAGGTGTGTGCGATGTACATCATACAGTTCACTCGGATGAACTATTTTTGATTAGGCAACACGAAAGAAATGGTCAGCCAGATCAAGGTGTGTGCGATGTACGACATGCGGTTCACCCGGATGAACTGTTTGCGCTAAGACAAGAGAACAGAAATGGTTCAATATAACAAATACCATAAATATTACAAGGTTCAAATTCAAAGATTACAACGCCCAAATTCAAACATTGCAAGAAGCATCATTTCTGAAAAGGGATCAGCCACTGATAAGTCATGTATGGTTTTGACACAATAACTTCCAATTGCTTTGCCATATGCTCTTCCAATACGAAGTTTGGCATTTTTGGAGGCACTTCCGTTCCACAGTACCAGCCGCCTCTCATAATCATACCATTGATCCTTCCTTATTAAATGCATGTTCAACCTCAGTACCCTCAGCACCTTTGCTCTGGCAAGAAAGAACATGGCGAGTGTAATCTCCGGTGGGGTCCCTCAGTAGGAGTTCAAAGTAATATTTGAGAGATGCAGATCTAGGCATTCGATGTGATTGTCGTTATCAACATCTTCCACCGGGCCTAGTATGCACTGCAAAAGAAGAGAACGTGTTAGTGCCTACATGTAGTTTTGAACACTGCTACACGCCCATTTGGTTTGCAGGATTTGTAAAATGCACCAACGTGCCATCTTCGATCTGGCATGATTAACATGGGCATTAATTTGATTACAATCTAGAAACATGTAGACTTCTTCACAAGAGGTTGGATTGGATGGAGAATTCCCTAAGAAAACTAGTACAGATGAATCCAAAGGAGAAATGCTTATGGACGATTGTAACCATATGAATGAAGCAACCAATATGGGGTGGGGTGTATATCCTAAAATCCTCCAAAATTCCTTCAGAAATCGTAGTACATTATCATTGTAAACTTGGGAAAAGGTGCAAAAAATTGAACTCCCTTATGGTTAACATTTAACAGGAAAGGAACATCACCTCGATATATAGCTTCTTCAGGCATGGAAAGCATCTCAGGCAACTGAAAACTTTTTCTAGGTTGGGGATGACAGATTCTAGTGCCAAGACCTTCACTATGCCCAGAGTCTGGGTGAAGCTTCGCTGGATGACAAACAAACATACATCTTCAAAACTATTGATATCAAGAAGGAGAGGTATATAAGGCGACTGTTGTACCTTAAAGTTGTAGTATTTGACAAACGAGTAGCCCACCACTTCCAATTTCGGTGCAGAAATGACATTGATTCTTGTTGGACCTTGTTGACCAACTACAAGTAATCTCTCAAGTGAAGGTGTGTCCTGGATGACCATATGGTGGTCCGCCTTTTGTGATCTCTCGTTGCAGCACCGGCAACACACATAAATAGTGCGGAGAGTCCTGGAGGTGATGTGCAAGGTACTCGACCAATTCATCGCCTGAAGACGAAGGAACTCAAGAGCAGTACAGCCGCGGAGCAGGTGCTCCATGTCATCCTTTTGGATGCGGACGGCGACGAGCTCGAGGTGCTTCAGTCGTGGTAGAAAAAGAGCGGGTGCGTCATTAAGGGGTGATGGCAGTTCATGAACTTGGCGAGGCGCAGCGTGGGCGCGAAGCGGAGCATGGACGTTGGCGGCAAGCTCATATGTCCATCATTATAACTTAGCTTCTCGAGCTTATCTATGGCGCGGGATCGGAACCACTCGTCAACCTTGGCTCACTCCTTGCCATTGGAATGAAACTTGCCCGTGATAAGGCCTTTGATTGTGCCATGGTGACTGCCGAGGATCTGGGAGAATGCATCCAATATTTGGTGATAGCCATGGCAGAGCTTGTGGGCGTGGAGGAGGTCGACAGGGGTGAGGAGCCATAGGGTGCGTCACCGTTGCCACCGTCCGGAAACGGCAGCTGTCCTCGCCCGATTTTGGATTGGGAGGAGGGATATGATGACTATCAACATATCATCGGGGAGGTTGTTGATGAAGTCTAGGTCTGCTGGAGTCTCTTGCGGTTCTTTCTCAACCCGCCTCCGCTTGTTGGCAACCTCGTTCTCCACCTCGTTGGCAGGGACAGAAACCTCTGTATCCATATTGACGCCACTCCCTCCGATGGGGCACTTCGGCGGCATCCTCTTACACTGATGGTTTTGAGGACTCAGAGCAGCGTCGAGGATGCGGGCGAAGAGAGAGGAATTGTGTGTGTGGCGAGGATGGGGGGTGTGGCTGCTCGGCGCCACCGTTAATATAGACCAGTGGGAGCGAGGCAGGCGGCGGTCCAAGGATGTCTCGCTTCCTGGTGAGAACGACTGCTTAATCTCTAGTATGAATGAAATCTATGCTTAATTACTGAATTTCAGTTGCAAAAAATAGATAGTGATATTGATTTTTAGCTGCATATTTTGACAAATCGCAGTGTCTCTTGGCTTAGCGCCGAAGTCTGGCTTTAATTTGCATAACGTAATTCGAACCATTTGCGTTGAAGAGATGCACAGATCCTGTGTTGAACAGCTTGTACGCTTCCCGGTGAGCCTGCGCATCGGACTGTGCTCGCACACCTCCCGTTTAGTCAAGCAACTATCCACACGGCACCTCCTATAGCCATTAAAACCAAGACACATGGCTTCACGTGAATGGTTAACTGAACGCACACGGTTTGAATTATACAAACGTTTGAGATATTAAAGTGGCAGATGTTTTTTTCAAAATGCCTTTGTTGGCAGTCATTATTCGAGCACGCCTTCTCTCAAAATGGACATGAAAAATACCACAACATGTCCGGTGCTGCTCCATGATAGCATGCCAAGTTTCATGAATTTCAGACAAGTTTTGGATTTACTAGAATTTAAAAACCAGGCATCTCAACATTTTGCCGGCAATCAACGGTGCCCAGGTGTTTGAAATTCATTCCCATTTCTTGCATGGGACCTAAGCATGCACCCAAGGACATAGATTTGATTTTTCAACCAATTTATATCCACTAGAGCATGCGCATGTAGTTCAAATTTGAATTATGCACGTAAATGCATTGAAAACTCGGTTAATGCATAAAAATGTCCAAACGAACCCCGAAAAATCACAAAAAATCACACAACACTCCTGTTGTTCTATGTTGACACGAGAAAAAAAATTGAAAGCAATAAGAGGCAATGGATATCGTTTCGTCCCCAAAGGTGGAGCGTTCCCTACCGAAAACCATCATGCTTGTTGTGAGAAGCTCCAGTTTGTGAGAAGCATATACCCAAACCTGCCCCAAATGGGACAAAAAATTTACCACGGCATGTTGACGCCGCTCCATGATAGCATGCCAAGTTTCATGAATTTCAGACATTTTTGGATTTACTAGAATTTAAAAACCAGGCATCTCAATGTTTTGCCGGCTATCAACGGTGCCATGGTGTTTGAAATTCATTCCCATTTCTTGCATGGAACCTAAGCATGCACCCAAGGACAATGATGCCTATGTAATGATCATTGCCTGGATATCGTCATAATTATATGAGGTTCTATCAATTGCCCAACAGTAATTTGTTTACCCACCGTTTGCTATCTTTCTTGAGAGAAGCCCCCGGGTCCTCTTCCGCATATATTTGCTTGCGATCTACTTTTCCTTTGCATTTTTATTCTGGTCTATTAAACCAATGTAACATCCTAATTTTCATTTTGGATGTTATACATAGGTCATCATATGCATATCATATTTTATTTGCATTTTGGTTGTGATCCTAGAAATCTCAAGCAACTCAAGAAACCAAGGAGAGAGTTGGATGTTTCATTTATTTTCATATTTGTATTTTCTCAAATGTGAAAAGGGATCAATTTGATTTTAAAATATTTTCCTCTTCAATTATTTCCAATAATCAAAATAAAGGAGAGAAGATAAAACCTCGAAAGAGAGGAATATTGGAGAAGAAATTTTAAAATCAAATTATTATTTTAATTGTATTTTATTTGAATTAGAAAAAATATGCATTTTTGAAAATTGCATATTTAGGCCAGAAAAATGTTCACCTTGTTCTAAATATTAGGTTTAGATGGTGAAAATTGTTTCTGGTATTTTTTAGAATTTTTTTATATTTTATTAGGATTTTTCTTTCGGGCGATTTTTGTAAAAAAAAACTTCTTCGCCCGACTAGGCCGAAGGCCCAGCCGAGCCGGCCCGCGTCGCCAACCGCCTCGCCCGACCCGTGCTCGCGCCGGACTCCGGCAGGGAGCCGAACTCTGTGCCGCCGCCGTTGCCCCTAGCCCAAGTCGGTCGCCCCGTCCTCTTTATAACCTGCCACGTGCCGGCGCCTCCTCCCCGCCCCGACCCGCTCACCGCCCACTGCTGCTGCAGCCGCCACTTGCGCGCCGCCGCCGCCTGCTCGCCGTCGCCACCCCGCGCCACCACACCACCGCCCCGCCGCCTCGCCTAGCAGCCGACACTCATCGCCGGAGCCGCCGGATTCCGCCGCCCGTCGTGGACCCCGACGCCGTTGTTTACCGGTAAAGGACCGGTCGGTTTTTCGGCTTTTGTTCGATTTTCTTTCGCTTTTTTGGTTAGTTAGGTTAGATCGGTTTTTTATTTATTAGGTTAATTAGTGAGCGTTCTCTAGTTAGTTTCTGTTAACAAACGAATTCGTTCATTTAGTTCTGTTAGCGAACGTTCGTTCATTAGTTTTTTTATTTTAATTGTCGGCCAGGGACCTATCCATAATTACTTTTCTCACAGATTAGTCCCTGATTTTCAAACTCTTGTTACTTTTTGCTCGTTAGTCCAAATCCAGTGAAACCAATGCCAAAATCTTCGTCTTATTCCCCTCTTTCCAGTTAATCAACTTGAACATGATTTTGACAATTTAAAATTTGGTTTCAAGCAGATTTGATTTCGAACTTCTTTTGATCGTAGTTTGAGTTTCGTCGCTGTGATTCGATCGATTCTTTTTGCGAATCGAAGCTCTTTAGTTGAACTTTCAGTTCGGATCTTTTCCCTTGAGTTTTACCCTTGCATCTTATGCTTGAGTGTTTATGTATGCCATTGTTTGTCTACGATAGAGTTTCCGGAGTGCGAAGCATGCTACTACGACTCACTAGGGTTTCCAGATCGTCAGCAAGGCAAGTAACACTTTGATCATACCCCTTTATTACCCAGTTTTTATGCATTAGTTTCAACCCTCAGACATTGGATGGGTAGGATCTGATTAACATGTGGGTATTGGGAAATAGTTGTTGAGGTAGTACCTATTGCCCTTTTATTCAAACCTTGGGAGTTACTATGTTACGCTTACTATACTTTGCTATTCTATGCTCATAGACGTGGTTTGGTCTAAGTGATACATGAAATATGTGAGTATTATTATGAACTAAGGGATTACTTAAGGTGGCTACTTTAATACACTTCTGGGTGGATTGGTTTGTGGGCACCTGGGGAAATCCAGTGTTGTCCAAAGGAGAATCCCGGGATATCCGTGTGATTTTTCCTATGGTTTGCCACCTAGGCTCAAACAGATCATTATGTTATTCATGCTGGAAACTTCCGTGTGCAGCCACAAGCCATTATAGGCTCTGGCATAGTTGAGCATGTAGTGTGACCTCTTATAGTGGTAGACTAGCAGATGTAGGTGATGTAGGTGGTACTGTCTACCCGTCCTAATGAGCTAACACTTTTGAAAGACTGTCTCAGTCATCCGTTTCTCAAACATCATGCAGTGCAAGAAATTTAACGACGGGGATCGAGTCTTGTGGGGAAAAGTGCGCAAACCTCTACAGAGTGTACAAACTAATCATGGTTAGTCGTGTCCCCGGTTATGGACATCTTGAGTATCTGGTGCTTGAATTATTATGTTGATCTCATCACTTTACTTAAATAACTTGTTAGGTTATTGATTATTAATTTGGGATTGAGATGGGGTTACCATTCTCAATGTTTTCAACAAACTTTGTAGTTAAATAAAATATATTCCTTTGTTGTAGGGAAAACTAGCTTTCTGCAAAATTAACCATAGAGCCTCCACCAGCCATATATGCATATAGTTATAGATGTTTCATGTTCATTGCTCTATAGTGTTATTTTTCCAGCATATTCGATGTGCTGACCTACATAGGCTGCAACGTATTATGTTGCAGAGTTTTCAGACAAAGAGTAAGGTGCGCTAGGTCGTTGTCGTGCACTCAGCTATGTCGTTGGAGTTGATGGACTCATTTACCTTTGAATCTTCCATTGTTATCTTATTTAGATGGCCTTAAGCCATATTATTGTAATAAGTTCTCTTTTGAGACATTCGATGTAATAAGTGTGTGATTGAACTCCGTTATAAATCCTCGAGTATTGTGTGTGTCAGCATTACCGATCCAGGGATGACACTTATACACAGAGATTTGGCCATCTGAGGTCGGATTGCTACAACCAAAAATACAAAAATACTTTGCTTCACTTTATTTATTTGTGATCTATTATTTCAATCTACTACAATTTTCTGGCATCATTGCCTGAAAGGGATTGACAACCCCTTTAACACGTCGGGTTGCGAGGTGTTGTTATTTGTGTGCAGGTGTTGTTTACGTTGTGTTGCTTGGTACTCCTACTGGTTCGATAACCTTGGTTTCTTCACTGAGGGAAATACCTACTGTCGTTGTGCTGCATCATCCCTTTCTCTTTGGGAAAATACCGACGTAGTCCTAGCAGACAGGAGCTTTTCTGGCACTACAGTCAGAGAGCAATCAAAAGGAATTTATGGCACCGTTGCCGGGGAGGATGTTCTTCACAACCAGGTTCCTAATCACAAATCTAATCTCCTCGCAATTTACATTATTTTCCATTTGCCTCTCATTTTCCTCTCCCCCACTTCACGAAAGTTGTCGTTTTATTCGCCCTCTTTTTCCGTTCGCCTTTTTCTCATCAGATCTTTTGTTTGCTTGCGTTGCCATGTGCCTTCTATATGCTTGCATCTTTGCTTGCTAAAAATCTATTGATATGGATTCCCATCCACTTACTAATCTTTTTAAAAGATCCAATCATGTTGAACCAATTGCTAGTGAGTTGAGTGCACTAGATTATCTTTATGAAGTTTTGCTTGAGATTCGTGAATCTGAAAATTATGATGAAGAAATTTATGATGTGATTCATGATAGCTCCTTGAATGAAAAGCATGATTGCAATGATTTTAGTATAAATTCGATTAATGTCAATTGTGCTAATAATATGCAAAACCCCAAGCTTGGGGATGCTAATTTTGCTATGTCTACTAGTTTTTGCAATGATCATGATTGGGGTGATTCTTCTTATGATCTTGAAAATTTAATTAAGACTCATGATGAATATGTTTGCAATAATATTGAAAGTGGGTTTGGAAGAGTGTCAACTTTAGCTAAAAATAATCCCACATATTTGGAGAGTGTTGAATCTTATGATTTTTTTAAAAGTGGGTTGGAGTGGTCATGACTTTATTTGATGATAATCCCACTATTTTGGAAGAGTGTCAACTTTGCATGCATGTGGATCATGAAGAGAATATTTTATTTGATAGTTATATTGTTGAATTTGATTATGGTCCTACATGTAATTATTATGAGAGAGGAAAATATGGTTGTAAAAATTTTCATGTTATTAAATTACCTCTCGTTATGTTGAGATCGTCAATGTTTTATTGCCCTTCTTTGCATATGTTAGATGTTTCTTGTCTTGATAATTTATTTGCTTATAAAATTCCTATGCATATGAAGTATGTTAGACTTAAATGAGTTTGTCATATGTTTCCTAATGCTCTCTTTGTGTTTCAATTCTTATCTTGCATGTGAGCATCGTTGAAATCCTATGCCTAGCTAGGGGCGTAAAACTATAGCGCTTGTTGGGAGGCAACCCAATGAATAAAATTTATTTTTGCTTTTTGCTTCCTGTTCTTGTGTGTTAGCACAATTATGCTACTATTATGATTGTATTTTTTATGTTTTAATTAGTGTTTGTGCCAAGTAAAGCCTTTAGGATCTTCTTGGGTGATAGTTGTTTGATCTTGCTAAAAAAACAAAAACTTTTACGCTCATGAAATTAATTTTCATCTTTTACTAAAGAGTGATAAAATAACCATTCCACTTGCAGTAGATCAATATATAAATTTCTCAGGTCATCCTAATTTTTAAGAATTTCTGGAGTTACAGAAGTATTCAAAATGGTCAGATTGCTACAGACTGTTCTGTTTTGACAAATTGTGCTTTCTTTGTGTTGTGTGCTTATTTTGATGGCTCTATGGTTTTCTTTGATGAGTTTTTGCCATAGAAAAGTTGGAATATAGTAGATATAATACGAAAACAAAATATTAATTGGTTTGATACAACACTTATAGTGGTGGTCTATTATTCTTATACTAACGGATCTCACAAAGGTTTTGTTGAGTTTTGTGTGATTGAAGTTTTCAAGTTTTGGTTTATCTTACAATGGGTGAAGGAAGGATGGAAGAGCCTAAGCTTGGCGATGCCCCGGAATCCCAAGCTATTATCCAATATTTAGCAACCACTAAGGTTAGGGATGCCCCCGAGTGGCATCCCTGCTTTCTTCCAACAACTATCGGTAGTTTACTCGAGACTAAATTTTTATTCATCACATGATATGTGTTTTGCTTGGAGCGTATTGTATGATATGAGTCTTTGCTTGTTTTATTTTGTGTTTTAAGTCATAAATCCTTGCTGGACACCCCTATTCGAGAGAGACAAAATTATGTCATGACTTGTTAGAATTGCTCTCTATGCTTCACTTAAATTTTCTATGAGCAAGGACTTGCTCTAGTGCTTCACTTATATCTTTTTGAGCACGACGTGCTTAGTATTTTTGAAGTAATGCTCTCTTGCTTAACTTATATTTATTTGGGAGTTAGCAAAATTTTGAAAAATTCTCTCTTGCTTCACTTAAATTATTTTGAGAGAAAGAAAAATTCTTATGCTCATGATCTTCACTTATATTTGTTGGAGCCTGTCAAAAGCAGCACATGAAAATTAGTCCCAAAGTAATAGATATCCAAGAAGGATAAAGAAAATAAAAATGGCATGAAGATCATTGGAAAAAATAAACTTGACTCTTAGTAATAGTTTTGAGATATGATGATGTGATATGTGAGTTATGTTGATGAGTAATTATGCTCTAGTAGGAATATTGGTGTTAAGGTTTGTGATTCCTGAAGCGTGCACTTATAGTATCTCGTTATGCTATAATGTTGGAGCATGATTTAGTTTTGATTGTCTTCCTTATGAGTGGCGGTCAGGGACGAGCAATGGTCTTTTCCTACCAATCTATCCCCCTAGGGGCATGCGTAGTAATACTTTGCTTCGAGGGCTAATAAACTTTTGCCATAAGTATATGAGTTCTTTATGACTAATGCGAGTCCATGGATTATACGCACTCTTACCTTTTCGCAATTTGCTAGCCTCTACGATACCGTGCATTGCCCTTTCTCACATTGAGACGTGGTGCAAACTTCGCAGGTGCATCCAAACCCCATATTATGATACGCTCTATCACACATAAGCCTCATTATATCTTCCTCAAAACAGCCACCATACCTACCTATTATGGCTTTTCCATGGCCATTCCGAGATATATTGCCATGCAACTTCCATCGTTTCCGTTTGATGACTTGAGCATTCATTGTCATATTGCTTTGCATGATCATATAGCTGACATAGTGTTTGTGGCTCAGCCATCGTTCATCATTTTTCATACATGCTACACTAGATCATTGCCAGAGGCATTCATATAGAGTCATACTTGTCATAGGTATCGAGTTGTAATTTTTGTTTCTTTTGAGTTATAAGTAAATAGAAGTGTGATTATCATCACTAGACATTCTTAGAGCAGTGCCTCAGTGGGGAAAGGATGATGGAGACTATGATTCCCCCACAAGTCGGGATGAGACTCCGGACAATGAGAGAGAGAAAATACAAAAAGAAAAAAAGGGAAAGAAAAAAAGGGAAAGAAAAAAAGGAAAAAAATAAACAAAGAGAGAAGGGGCATTTCTAGTATCCTTTACCACACTTGTGCTTCAAAGTAGCACCATGTTTTTCATATGGAGAGTCTCCTATGTTGTCACTTTCATATACTAGTGGGAATTTTTCATTATAGGATTAGATGCACACCCACTTAGTTTTCATATTGAGCTTTCATACACTTATAACTCTTAGTGCATTCGTTGCATGGCAATCCCTACTCCTCACCTTGATATCGATTCATGGGCATCTCCATAGCCCGTTGGTTAGCCGCATCGATGTGAGACTTTCTTACCTTTTTGTCTTCTCTATATTTACCCCTATCATCATACTCTATTCCACTCATACTGCTATATCCATGGCTTGCACTCATGTATTGTGTAAGAGTTGAAAAAGCTGAAGCGCATTAAAAAGTATGAACCAATTGCTCGGCTTGTCATCGGGGTTGTGCATGATAAATACTTTGTGTTAAGAAGACAGAGCATGACAAGACTATATGATTTATAGGGATAACTTATTTTAGCATTGATATTTTGAAATACATGGTTGCTTGTTGATATGCTTGAGTATTTAAATTATTATGTCAACACTAGACTATTGCTTTGAATCACATAAAAAGTCTAATTGTCCATGCTATAAAGAAAAGAATATGATATGGCATGTTAATCAGCACTAAACATAAAATATTCTGTTTTCATCACTTACCTACTCGAGGACGAATAGGAGTTAAGCTTGGGGATGCTGATACGTCTCCAATGTATCTATAATTTTTTATTGTTCCATGCTATTATATTATCAATCTTCGATGTTTTATAGTCATTTTATATCATTTTTTGGTACTAACCTATTGACATAGTGCCAAGTGCCAGTTCCTGTTTTTTCCGTGTTTTTTACAACGCAGAAAATCAATATCAAACGGAGTCCAAATGCCATGAAACTTTACGGAGATTTTTTATGGACCAGAAGGAACAAGTTGGGCCCTGGTTGCACCTGGGGGGTCCCGAGGAGGGGACAACCCACTAGGGCGTTCCAGGAGGCCCAGGCGTGCCCTGGTGGGTTGTGCCCACCTCGGGAGCCCCCTGGACCGCCTATTTGCTTTATAAATACCCAAATATTCTAGAAACCCTAGGGGAGTCGACGAAATATTCATCCAGCCGCCGCGGAGTCCAGAACCACCAGATCCAATCTAGACACCATATCGGATGGGGTTCACCACCTCCATTAGTGCCTCTCTGATGATGCGTGAGTAGTTCTTTATAGTCCTTCTGGTCTGTAGTTAGTAGCTAGATGGATTCATATCTCTCTCTTGATTCTCAATACAATGGTCCCTTGGAGATCCGTATGATGTAACTCTTTTTGCGATGTGTTTGTTGGGATCTGATGAACTTTGAGTTTATGATCAGTCATATCTTTTTATATCCATGAAAGTTATTTGAGTTTCTTTGATATCTTATATGCATGATCTCTTATAGCCTAGTATTTCTTTCCGATATTTGGTTTTGTTTAGCCAACTTGATCTATTTATCTTGCAATGGGAAGAGGTGCCCAGTAGTGGGTTCGATCTTACGGTGCTTGATCCCAGTGACAGAAAAGGGAACCGACACGTATGTATCGTTGCTACTAAGCATAAAAAGATGAGATCTATATCTACGCAATAGATAAACGAATCTTGTCTACGTCATGTCACTGTTCTTATTGCATTACTCCGTTTTTCCATGAACTTAATACACTAGATGCATGCTAGATAGTGGTCGATGTGTGGAGTAATAGTAGTAGACCCTGTTCAAGAATTCAGCCGATTAACCAGTTAACTTGCCGATTAATCCCTACTCGTAGGGTCACCGAGTAGCCGATAAACTGAAAAATCGCCCGATTAATTGATTAAATGGCCGATTAACTTGCCGATTCACCGATTAATCCCCTACTCGCCAGCCAACCGAGCAGCTACCAGTTAACGATTTCCTCAACAATGGTAGTAGATGTAGGCAGGAGTCGGTCTACTAATCTCGGGTGTGATGCCTATGTAATGATCATTGCTTGGATATCATCATAATTATTTGAGGTTCTATCAGTTTCCCAATAATAATTTGTTTACCCACCGTTTTCTATCTTTCTCGAGAGAAGCCACTAGTGAAACCTACGGCCCCCGTGTCTTCTTCCTCATATATTTGCTTGCGATCTACTTTTCCTTTGCATTTTTATTCAGATCTATTAAAACAAAAATACGGTTCACTCGGATAAACTGTTTGTGATTAGGCAACACAAAAGAATGGCCAGCCAGATCAAGGTGTGTGCGATGTACAATATACAGTTCACTCAGATGAACTATTTGTGATTAGGCAACACAAAAGAAACGGTCCGCCAGATCAAGGTGCGTGCGATGTACGACATGCGGTTCACCCGGATGAACTGTTTGCGCTGAGACAAGAGAACAGAAATGATTCAATATAACAAATACCTTAAATATTGCAAGGTTCAAATTCAAAGATTACAACGCCCAAATTCAAACATTGCAAGATGCATCATTTCTGAAAAGGGATCAACCGCTGATAAGTCATGTATGGTTTTGACACAATAACTTCCAATTGCTTTGCCATATGCTCTTCCAATACGACGTTTGGCATTTTTGGAGGCACTTCCTCCGCAGTACCAGCCGCCTCTAATAATCATACCATTGATCCTTCCTTATTAAATGCATGTTCAACCTCAGTACCCTCAGCACCTTTGCTCTGGCAAGAAAGAACATGGCGAGTGTAATCTCCGGTGGGGTCCCTCGATAGGAGTTCAAAGTAATATTTGAGAGATGCAGATCCAGGCATTCGATGTGATTGTCGTTATCAACATCTTCCACCGGGGCTAATATGCACTGCAAAAGAAGAGAACGTGTTAGTGCCTACATGTAGTTTTGAACACTGCTACACGCCCATTTGGTTTGCAGGATTTGTAAAATGCACCAACGTGCCATCTTCGATCTGGCATGATTAACATGGGCATTAATTTGATTACAATCTAGAAACATGTAGCCTTCTTCACAAGAGGTTAGATTGGATGGAGAATTCCCTAAGAAAACTAGTACAGATGAATCCAAAGGAGAAATGCTTATGGACGATTGTAACCATGTGAATGAAGCAACCAATATGGGGTGGGGTGTATGTCCTAAAATCCTCCAAAATTCCTTCAGAAATCATTGTACATTATCATTGTAAACTTGGGAAAAGGTGCAAAAAATTGAACTCCCTTATGGTTAACATTTAACAGGAAAGGAACATCACCTCGATATACAGCTTCTTTAGGCATGGAAAGCATCTCAGGCAACTGAAAACTTTTTCCAGGTTGGGGATGACAGATTCTAGTGCCAAGACCTTCACTATGCCAAGAGTCCGGGTGAAGCTTCGTTGGATGACAGACAAACATACATCTTCAAAACTATTGATATCAAGAAGGAGAGGTATATAAGGCGACTGTTGTACCTGAAAGTTGTAGTATTTGACAAACGAGTAGCCCACCACTTTCAATTTCGGCGCAGAAATGACATTGATTCTTGTTGGACCTTGTTGACCAACTACAAGTAATCTCTCAAGTGAAGGTGTGTCCTGGATGACCATATGGTGGTCCGCCTTTTGTGATCTCTCGTTGCAGCACCAGCAACAAACATAAATAGTGCGGAGAGTCCTGGAGGTGATGTGCAAGGTACTCGACCAATTCATCGCCTGAAGACAAAGGAACTCAAGAGCAGTACAGCCGCGGAGCAGGGATATGATGACTATCAACATATCATCGGGATATGATGACTACCAACATATCATCGGGAAGGTTGTTGATGAAGTCTAGGTCTGCCGGAGTCTCTTGCGGTTCTTTCTCAACCCGCCTCCACTTGTTGGCAACCTTGTTCTCCACCTCGTTGGCGGGGACAGAAACCTCTGTCTCCATATTGACGCTGTGCTCTGGTGCTTCAGCAGCCCCGGCGTCGCCACTCCCTCCGATGGGGCACTTCGGCGGCATCCTCTTACAATGACGGTTTTGAGGACTCAGAGAAGCGTCGAGGATGCGGGCGGAGAGAGAGGAATTATGTGTGTGGCGAGGATGGGGGGTGTGGCTGCTCGGCGCCACCGTTAATATAGACCAGTGGGAGCGAGGCAGGAGGCGGTCCAAGGATGTCTCGCTTCCTGGTGAGAACGACTGCTTAATCTCTAGTATGAATGAAATCTATGCTTAATTACTGAATTTCAGTTGCAAAAAATAGATTGTGATATTGATTTTTAGCTGCATATTTTGACAAATTGCAGTGTCTCTTGGCTTAGCGCCGAAGTCTAGCTTTAATTTGCATACCGTAATCTGAACCATTTGCGTTGAAGAGATGCACAGATCCTGCGTTGAACAACTTGTACGCTTCCCGGTGAGCCTGCGCACCGGACTGCGCTCGCACGCCTCCCGTTCAGTCAAGCAGCTGTCCACACGGCACCTCCTATAGCCATTAAAACCAAGACACATGGCTTCACGTGAATGGTTAACCGAATGCACACGGTTTGAATTATACAAACGTTTGAGATATTAAAGTGGTAGATTTTTTTTTTCAAAATGCCTTTGTTGGCAGTCATTATTCGAGTGCGCCTTCTCTCAAAATGGACATGAAAAATAGCACAGCATGTCCGGTGCTGTTCCATGATAGTCTGCCAAGTTTCATGAATTTCAGACGAGTTTTGGATTTACTAGAATTTAAAAACTAGGCATCTCAACATTTTGCCGGCAATCAACGGTGCCCAGGTGTTTGAAATTCATTCCCATTTCTTGCATGGGACCTAAGCATGCACCCAGGGACACAGATTTGATTTTTCAACCAATGTATATCCACTCGAGCATGCGCATGTAGTTCAAATTTGAATTATGCACGTAAATGCATTGAAAACTCAGTTAATGCATAAAAATGTCCAAACGAACCCTGAAAAATCACAAAAATTCACACAACACTCCTGTTGTTCTATGTTGACATGAGAAAAAAATTGAAAGCAATATGAGGCAATGGATATCGTTTCATCCCCAAAGGTGGAGCGTTCCCTACCGAAAACCATCATGCTTGTTGTGAGAAGCTTCGGTTTGTGAGAAGCATATACCTAAACCAGCCCCAAATGATACAAAAAATACCACGGCATGTCGGGTGCCGCTCCATGATAGCATGCCAAGTTTCGTGAATTTCAGACGAGATTTGGATTTACTAGAATTTAAAAATGAGGCATCTCAACGTTTTGCCGGCAATCAACGATGCCCTGGTGTTTGAAATTCATTCCCATTTCTTGGATGGTACCTAAGAATGCACCCAAGGACATAGATTTGATTTTCAACCAATTTATATGCACTAGAGCATGTGCATGTAGTTCAAATTTGAATTATGCACATAAATGCATTTAAAACTCACTTAATGCATAAAAATGTCGAAACGAACCCTGAAAAATCACAAAAATTCATACAACACTCCTGTTGTTCTATGTTGACATGAGAAAAAAATTGAAGGAAATAAGAGGTAATGGATATCGTTTCGTCCCCAAAGGTGGGGCGTTCCCTACCGAAAACCATCATGCTTGTTGTGAGAAGCTCTAGTTTGTGAGAAGCATATACCCAAACCTACCCCAAATGTGACAAACTTTTACCACGGCATGACGGGTGCCGCTCCATGATTGCATGCCAAGTTTCATGAATTTTAGACGTGTTTTGGATTTACTAGAATTTAGACACAAATATCTCAATGTTTTACCAACAATCAACGGTGCCTTGGTGTTTGAAATTCATTCCCATTTCTTGCATGGGACCTAAGCATGCACCCAAGGACAAAGATTCAATTTTTTGACCAATTTATATGCACTGGAGCATGTGTTGTAGTTCAAATTTGAATTATGCACATAAATGCATTGAAAACTCACTTAATGCATAAAAATGTCCAAACAAACCCTAAAAAATCACAAAAATTCACACAACACTCTTGTTGTTCTATGTTGACACGGGAAAAAAATTGAAAGCAATAAGAGGCAATGGATATCATTTCGTCCCCCAACGTGGGACGTTCCCTACCGAAAACCATCATGCTTGTTGTGAGAAGCTCCGGTTTGTGAGAAGCATATACCCAAACCTGCCCCAAATGGGACAAAAAATTTACCATGGCATGTTGATGCCGCTCCATGATAGCATGCCAAGTTTCATGAATTTCAGACGATTTTTGGATTTACTAGAATTTAAAAACCAGGCATCTCAATGTTTTGCTGGCTATCAACGGTGCCATGGTGTTTGAAATTCATTCCCATTTCTTGCATGGGACCTAAGCATCCACCCAATGACAATGATTCAATTTTCAAACAATTTATATGCAGTGGAGCATGTGCATGTAGTTCAAATTTGAATTATTCACATAAATGCATTGAAAACTCACTTAATGCATAAAATGTCCAAATGAACCCCGAAAAATCACAAAAATTCACACAACACTCCTGTTGTTCTATGTTGACACGAGAAAAAAATTTGAAAGCAATAAGAGGCAGTGTATATCGTTTCGTCCCCAAAGGTGGGGCGTTCCCTACCAAAAACCATCATGCTTGTTGTGAGAAGCTTCGGTTTGTGAGAAGCATATACCCACCTGCCCCAAATGGGACAACAATTTTACCACGGCATGTCGGGTGCCGCTCCATGATTGCATGCCAAGTTCATGAATTTCAGACGAGTTTTGGATTTACTAGAATTTAAAAATAAAGTATCTCAATATTTTACCAGCAATCAACGGTGCCCTAGTGTTTGAAATTCATTCCCATTTCTTGCATGGGACCTAAGCATGCACCCAAGGATAAAGAATTGATTTTTTGACCAATTTATATGCACTAGAGCATGTGCATGTAGTTCAAATTTGAATTATGCACATAAATGCATTGAAAACTCACTTAATGCATAAAAATGTCCAAACGAACCCTGAATATCACAAAAATTCACACAAAACTCCTGTTGTTCTAAGTTGACACGAGAAAATAATTTGAAATCAATAAGAGGCAATGGATTTCATTTCGGCCCCAAAGGTCGAACGTTCCCTACCGAAAACCATCTTGTTGTGAGAAGCTCCGGTTTGTGAGAAGCATATACCCAAACCTGCTCCAAATGGGACAAAAATTTTACCACGACATGTTGAGGCTGCTCCATGATAGCATGCCAAGTTTCATGAATTTCAGAAGAGTTTTGGATTTACTAGAATTTAAAAACCAGGCGTCTCAATGTTTTGCCGGCTATCAACAGTGTCATGGCGTTTGAACTTCATTCCCATTTCTTGCATGGGACCTAAGCATGCCCACAAAGATTTGATTTTTCGACCAAGTTATATGCACTGGAGCATGTGCATGTAGTTCAAATTTGAATTATGCACATAAATGCATTGAAAACTAACTTAATCCATAAAAATGTCCAAACAAACCCTGAAAAATCACAAAAATTCACACAACACTCCTGTTGTTCTATGTTGACACGAGAAAAAAATGAAAGCAATAAGAGCCAATGGATATTGTTTCGTCCCCAAAGGTGGGACATTCCCTACCGAAAACCATCATGCTTGTTGTGAGAAGCTCCGATTTGTGAGAAGCATATACCCAAACGTGCCCCAAATGGGACAAATTTTTTTACCATGGCATGTTGATGCCGCTCCTTGATAGCATGTCAGTTTTCATGAATTTCAGATGAGTTCTGGATTTACTAGAATTAAAAAACCAGGCATCTCAATGTTTTGCTGGCTATCAACGGTGACATGGTGTTCGAAATTTATTCCCATTTCTTGTATGGGACCTAAGCATGCACCCAAGGACAAAGATTTGATTTTTCGACAAATTTATATGCACTGGAGCATGTGCATGTAGTTCAAATTTGAATTATGCACATAAATGCATTGAAAACTCACTTAATGCATAAAAATGTCCAAACGAACCCTAAAAAATCACAAAAATTCACACAACACTCCTGTTGTTCTATGTTGACACGAGAAAAAAAATAAAAGCAATAAGAGGCAATGGATATCATTTTGTCCCCAGAGGTTGGACGTTCCCTACTGAAAACCATCATGCTTGTTGTGAGAAGCTCCGATTTGTGAGAAGCATATACCCAAACCTGCCCCAAATGGGACAAAAAATTTACCACGGCATGTTGATGCCGCTCCATAATAGTATGCCAAGTTTCATGAATTTCAGACGATTTTTGGATTTACTAGAATTTAAAAACGAGGCATCTCAATGTTTTCCCGGCTATCAACGGTGCCATGGTGTTTGAAATTCGTTCTCATTTCTTGCATGGGACCTAAGCATCCACCCAAGGACAAAGATTCAATTTTTCGACCAATTTATGTGCACTAGAGCATGCGCATGTAGTTCAAATTTGAATTATTCACATAAATGCATTGAAAACTCACTTAATGCATAAAAATGTCCAAATGAACCCCGAAAATCAAAAAAATTCACGCAACACTCCTGTTGTACTATGTTGACACAAGAAAAAAAATTGAAAGCAATAAGAGGCAACGGATGTCGTTTCGTCCCCAAAGGCGGGGCGTTCCCTACCGAAACCATCATGCTTGTTGTGAGAAGCTTCGGTTTGTGAGAAGCATATACCCAAACCTGCCCAAATGGGACAACAATTTTACCACGGCATGTCCGGTGCCGCTCCATGATTGCATGCCAAGTTTCATGAATTTTAGACGAGTTTTGGATTTACTAGAATTTCAAAATAAAGTATCTCAATGTTTTACCGGCAATCAACGGTGCCCTGGTGTTTGAAATTCATTCCCATTTCTTGCATGGGACCTAAGCATGCACCCAAGGATAAAGATTTGATTTTTCGACCAATTTATATGCACTGGAGCATGTGCATGTAGTTCAAAATTGAATTATGCACATAAATGCATTGAAAACTCACTTAATGCATAAAAATGTCCAAATGAACCCTGGAAAATCACAAAAATTCACACAAAACTCCTGTTGTTCTAAGTTGACACGAGAAAAAAAATTGAAACCAATAAGAGGCAATGGATTTCATTTCGTCCCCAAAGGTGGGACGTTCCCTACTGAAAACCATCATGCTTGTTGTGAGAAGCTCCGGTTTGTTAGAAGCGTATACCCAAACCTGCTCCAAATGGGACAAAATTTTAACCACGGCATGTTGAGGCTGCTCCATGATAGCATGCCAAGTTTCATGAATTTCAGACGAGTTTTGGATTTACTAGAATTTAAAAACCAGGCGTCTCAATGTTTTGCCGGCTATCAACAGTGCCATGGCGTATGATCTTCATTCCCATTTCTTGCATGGGACCTAAGCATGCCCATAAGGATAAAGATTTGATTTTTCGACCAATTTATATGCATTGGAGCATGTGCATGTAGTTCAAATTTGAATTATGCACATAAATGCATTGAAAACTCACTTAATGCATAAAAATGTCCAAAGAAACCCTAAAAAATCACAAAAATTCACACAACACTCCTGTTGTTCTATGTTGACACGAGAAAAAAATTGAAAGCAATAAGAGGCAATGGATATTGTTTCGTCCCAAAGGTAGGACGTTCCCTACCGAAAAGCATCATGCTTGTTGTGAGAAGCTCCGGTTTGTGAGAAGCATATAGCCAAACGTGCCCCAAATGGGACAAATTTTTTACCACGGCATGTTGATGCAGCTCCTTGATAGCATGCCAGGTTTCATGAATTTCAGACGAGTTTTGGATTTACTAGAATTTAAAAACCAGGCATCTCAATGTTTTGTCGGCTATCAACGGTGCCATGGTGTTTGAAATTTATTCCAATTTCTTGCATGGGACCTAAGCATGCACCCAAGGACAAAGATTTGATTTTTTGACCAATTTATATGCACTGGAGCATGTGCATGTAGTTCAAATTTGAATTATGCACATAAATGCATCGGAAACTCACTTAATGCATAAAAATGTCCAAACGAATCCTGAAAAATAACAAAAATTCACACAACACTCCTGTTGTTCTATGTTGACATGACAAAAAAAATTGAAAGCAATAAGAGGCGATGGATATCGTTTCGTCCCCAAAGGTGGGAGGTTCCCTACCGAAAACCATCATGCTTGTTGTGAGAAGCTCCGATTTGTGAGAAGCATATACCCAAACCTACCCCAAATGGGATAAAGTTTTTACCACGGTATGTTGAGGCCGCTCCATGATAGCATGCCAAGTTTCATGAATTTCATACGAGGTTTGGATTTAGTAGAATTTAAAAACCAGGCATCTCAATGTTTTGCCGGCTATCAACGGTGCCATGGTGTTTGAAATTCATTACCATTTCTTGCATGGGACCTAAGCATGCACCCAAGGACAAATATTTGATTTTTCGACCAATTTATTGCACTGGAGCATGTGCATGTAGTTTGAATTATGCACATAAATGCTTTGAAAACTCACTTAATGCATAAAAATGTCCAAACGAACCCTGAATAATTCCAATTCTTTTATGATCACTGCAGATAAAAGGTCTAGCAATTCAAACACAGTCCATGGTCGCTGTGACCCCATTATGTACTTCAAATCAAGACGAAAAATCAAGTAGATCCCACATAGTTTATTATAACCAACCGTGTGAGATGTAGCACAAAATATCTTCGGACCGTGTTTGATGACACTTTGCGCGCCAGTTTTTTGGCTGAGGCGATTCCAAATTTTTGGCTTCCATGGAAATATCTACCTCCCTGCCCCCTCCCCTTACCAAAAGCCACATTTCCCCCCTTTCCGCCTTCCTTTCCAAGTTGAAACCTTCAATCCTTGCTTGCAGCGCCTCCGCCTGCTCACCGGCGAGCCTCCTTCATGCTGCTCGGCCTCGCCTATCCATGCAGGTAATCCACACCCGACCCCCATCCTCCTCCTCCTTCCACATCCCACATGCCCAGACCGTCCGCGCAAGCGCGACACCTTCCACCCAAATCACCGACCCCTCCACCAAATAAGTGCTGGCCTAAGCCATGGTGCACGCAGTATAGCCAGGACCTCAAGGAGCATTTGGCAGCGGCGAAGCAAATCACGGCCGCATGCTCGGATGAGGTCGCGATGGCTGCCATTCGTGCGGACCCCCAGACCTTGGAGGAGCACCTCGCCGTCTAGGCCACCGTTGACGCCTCGCGCACCGACACTGCGATGCGGTTGGCTGCTTTAAACGAAAGTTCGTAGCGTTTTCTTGAGGCCACCGTCGGTGCCTTCGATGAAGACTACGAGGTGTTTTTGTCACATCCCTAGTTCTGGTATGGTCCTAGGCTTGCTTTGTGCATCATGTTTAAATTTTCAAATGAAATTGAAATGGGGATGTTTCAAACCCTAGCACCAAAGCAAATTCAAATAGGTTCAAATTAAAATTGGAATTTCAGTAAACCCAAAATGCTCTTCAAAAATGTTCATGGTCTTTGGAAAATGTTGCAAACAATAACCAGAGGTGATGCACATTTTTGCTACACATTTTGGATTTTTGAATCAATGCATAAATATTTGATTTGGAGCTGTTTAAATTATATAAATATTTTAATGGCTCCAAAAATGTTGGGAATTGGTGAGGGCCTCTAGAATATTATATCTAGATGCCACAATTATTTTCAGCATTTATGGAAATGTTTTAACATTTCTTTTAGATACAAAACAAATGTCAGAAAATAGAAAACAAAAACAAAATAAAAGAGAGAAAGGGAATCGTACCTGGCCTCACCTGGCGGCCCACCTGCTCTGGCCCAACAAGCCGGCCCAGTTGACTGGCCACGCCAGTCATCTCCCTCCTCGCGCCAGAAGGCAGGGGCGCGTGCTCGCCGCGCGCCGTCCATGCGCCGACCACCTCCTGCCTCCCTGCATGTCTCCCTGTCGCCCTGAGGACGCCACGCGATCTCCCAACTCTCCCTCACTCTCCCCGTGTCCATCCCCCTCCTCTGATCTCTCTGCGCAACACCACCGAGCGCAGTCGACGCCACCGCTCGCCATTGCGACGGCCACTGCCTCTCCCTCGCCCCCTGGACATGCCCAGGAGCTCCACGACGTCGTCTTCGTCATCTCCACCTAGCCAAGCGAGCCGGGGCACGCCATAACGACGTCATCATCATCGTCTTCAACCTCGGTTGCCGCCGTTCTTTGTCGTCGATCCATCACCGTCAAGTCGCCCCCGAGCCCGACGACCAGCTGCTGCGACTCCTAGTGAGCACCTGCTCCAAATCTCTCTCCTTCCCGCATCGATTTCAAGCTCTAACTAGCCCCGCCACCGAGCCCGAGAACTCATCACCGCCGGCCATGGCACCGCCGCGGCCACAGCTGCCGTTGCTCGCGTCCGAGCTCATCAGCGCGCTCAGCGCACCCATAGGAGCATGATGCACTCACCATCTCCTCCCCTAGTGCTCCGTAGCTCCGTTTTCATCGATGGCCGAACCACGGCCGCCGCAAACCTCGTCGCCAGCATCGATTCCGGCGACCATTTGGTCCAACTCCACCACCCACACATGCGGCTCAGCCCTAGCTCTCCATAGGACCCAACCACGCTCCAAACCATGGTCTGTAGCACGATCCCGATGTGCTCCGCCGCGTCTGGACTCACCGGCGGCTAAACGCCGGCGACCGCTGACTTTTGACCGGCGTGGGTTGACCCCCACAGCCCAGTTGACCTCCCCCTCTCTCTCGTTGACTTGCGGGCCCTGCCCGACTAATTACCTTAGTTAGCACTAATTAACTAACTAGGTTAGCTGCTTCGGTCGCTGACTAGTGGGCCCTGCCCAGTTAGTTAGGACTAACTAACTTAGTTAGTTGACTAGGTCACTGACCAGTGGGACCCACTGGTCAGGTTTGACCTGGTCAGCCCCGTTGACTCGCTTACGTCATGCTGACATAGAGCTGATGTAATAATTGATTTATGGAATTAATTTAACTCAGGAAATTCCAGAATTTTGCCTAAACTTCAAAAAATCATAATAATTCAACCGTAGCTCAGAATGAAATAATTTATATATGAAAAATCATCAGAAAAATGCAAGGAATCCATTTATGCCAGTTTCATGCATGAAAACCAACTTATACTTGCTGTATAAATGAAAATGTAATAATGGCATGTTATATACTTAATTTGGGGTTTGCATATGAACCCTTGGTTCATATGGACTTCAACCAAATTGATGCTAGATGCATTAGGGCAAATCATAGCATCTTTGAAATGTCATCTTCATGCATCATATTGTTGCATATGGTTGTTTATTGATTGCCGGCACCGTCCCTTCTCGATAGGTTCTACTCTGGAAGGTGTCCCGAGTACCTGTCTGAGGAGCAGTGCTTCTTCGTGGATCTATCAGGCAAGCAAACCCCCTTGAGCATCTCGATAAAATCCCACTCTCTCGCTCCTGCTCCTTTTACTGCATTAGGACAACAACGATTCAAACTGCTACTTTCTGCTGCAGTAGCTGAACCCATTCCTTTGCATGACCTGTCATTTCCACAGTAAATAGCTGAAACCCACTAGCATGAGTAGGAGTTGCTTGAGCCTTGATGTGCCTACTCATCCATGATTGTTTTCTTTATGCCAGCTAAGCTTAGAGTTGTGTCAGGTCTGATTCATCGGTAATGAATCGGAGTGGTGAACATGTCCTACCGGTAAAGGCTAAGTGTGTGAACACGTTTTGGTAAAGGCAGCGATGAGAGGCCATGTAGGAGTACATAGTGGGTTGTCTCATTGGAACCGTCCTTAAGCACTGAGTTCTGTGTATGTTATCCAAGTCCAGTTACTACCACACATTGGGTTCCGGTCATCCGGCCCCTCTCGGCTTATTAATCCACTTGATCTCTGTCCAGGAGTTGCAACTAGTTTCTGGCGTTTATAGGTAGTGCTACTTGTCTACCAGGTGGTGTCCGACGGGACGGGCTTGGGACAGACTAGGCACCGTGGCACGGTGTACCAAGTGGCACCCGGATGGTGGGCTTGGGAACCCTGCACACATCGTTTGGGGCCGTACTGGAGACTTCGGCCGGAACTCCTTGCGGATGGAACTCGAATAGGCGATAAACTTGGACGAGAGACTTGTGTGGTTAGTCAGGTCGTGGCCGACACCCTCGCCCGGCTTCTGCTTGAAGGTTGCCGAGGTACATGGCGTGTACAGGGCTATAAGTGGCGAGAGTGTGTGTGATGAAGTACACCCCTGCAGGGTCAATATTATCTATTCGAATGGCCATTTTCCTCGGATATGGAAACTTGGAGAACTTATGTAGTACATAGACAACTTGAAGTGGATACTCTAAAATACGTAAGATAAGCGTGAGTGCTATGGATGGCCTTCTCGTAGGAAGACGGGAACGGATCCATAGTGGAGTATTGATATGGTGAACATGTGGACTCGTGTGCGTCTTCTCACCTCAAAGAAGTTTCTGATACTCATAGTATAGATTAGCCACTGAGTCAAAGCTGGCTTGCTGCTGTTAAAACTCCACCACCCCCTTTTGTTGATAATGTTGCATATGTAGATAGTTCTGATGTAAGACTTGCTGAGTACCTTTGTACTCACGTTTGCTTATTTATGTTTTGCAGTTGGTTACGCTAGTGACTTCGATGAGTAGCTTGTATCCCAGCTACGATCTTGTACCCTTGGGAGGGTCGTGTATAGTCAGGCTTCCTAGTCTTTTCCTTTTGTAGTTGTCTGTACTCAGACATGTAATGCTTTCGGTGCTTGTATGCTCTGAATGATGGGTCATGAGACCCCTGTTTGTATTGAATGCTATGTGTCTCTGTTGGGCCTTTATCTATATGAGTTTGAGTTACGTTGTGATGCCATGTTGTACCACACATACCTGCATGTCATGCGTACGTGTAACGTGTATTGCTATGTGTGGGATCCGACAACCTAGTTGTTTACCTCTGGTAGCCTCTCTTATGGGGAAATGTAGTCTTGTGCTTCCAGGAGCCATAGTAGTCTGCTACAGCCCGGTTCATCGGAGTCCTGCTAGCCCAGCACTACTGCTCCAGAACACTTGACTGGCCGGCATGTGAATCACTTCGTTCCTATGTCTGTCCCTTTGGGAAATGTCACGCGGTGACATCCGGAGTCCTGCCTAGCCTGCTACAGCCTGGGTTCCAGGAGTCCTGTTAGCCCAGTGCTACAGCCCGGATTCATACGCTGTTGACCGACATGCTCGTGGTTGGTTCATGTATGCATGTCCCTGTAAGTTAGTGCCACTTTGGGTTCACGGCTAGTCATGTCGGCCTGGGTTCTCTGTCATATGGATGCTAGCGACACTATCATATACGTTGAGCCAAAAGGCGCAAACGGTCCCGGGCCAGGTAAGGTGGCACCCGTGGGAATACCGTGCGTGAGGCCGCAAAGTGATATGAAGTGTTACATGCTAGATCGGTGTGACTTAGGATCGGGGTCCCGACAGTTTTCTCAGCGTGCACATGCTTACCTCATCTCGAGAGCCAGCACGTTGGTGCCCGGAGCGGCTCAGGCAACTCACCACTACAATGAGGGCACCCACGATGCGGAGGCCTCTCCCTCTTCCATGTCCAAGGAGCCAATCGTCATCGATATCTCCGACAATGAGGAGTAGCTTGTCTTATTAGCTCACTATAAGGACCCATGTTCAGTTTGCTAGCTACTGCCTTTCCTTAACAAATTCTAGTGAATTGTGCTATCTACTTTTACCCTGCAATCTTCTGCTATAGTGTATATGTTCTATATGTCGTGCAATGTGGTGTTCAATTAACTGCTTGGTTCAATTCTGCAAATGTGATGTTCAATTCTTCAGGGTGCAATATTTCCAAGTTGTTAAGCATGTTAGGTTTGGTTAACTATCTGATCTTCTATTAGGATTATGTTATATTGTTCAATTGGTGTTTAGTTAACTGCTTGGTTCATTTGTTGTGGCTTGGTTCACTTGTTGTGGTGTTTAGTTAAGTGCTTGGTTCAATTCTACAATGTGATGTTCAATTGTTGTGGCTGCATTCTGTTATTGTATACCATGTGAGGAATAAATTGAATTTGGTTGTACTAAATACATGAGAAACAAATAAAATTGCTATATTTCCAAGTTGTTAAGCATGCTTGGTTTGGTTAAATGTCTCATCTTCTATTAGGAGTATGTTATATTGTGCAATGTGGTTCTCAGTTAACATTTGGTTCATTTGTTGTGGTGTTTAGTTTACTGCTTGGTTCAATTCTGCAATGCGATGTTCAATTGTTGTGGCTGCATTCTCTTATTGTATGCCATGTGAGGAATAAATCGAATTTGGTTGTACTAAATACATGAGAAACAACTACAATTGCTACATTTCCAAGTTGTTAAGCATGCTTGGTTTGGTTAACTGTCTGATCTTCTATTAGGAGTATGTTATATTGTGCAATGTGGTGCTCAGTTAACGTTTGGTTCATTTGCTGTGGTGTTTCTTTAACTGCTTGGTTCAATTCTGCAATGTGATGTTCAATTGCTATGGCTGCATTCTATTATTGTATACCATGTGAGGAATAAATCTAATTTGGCTACACTTAATACATGAGAAACATATACAAGTGCTATATTTCCTAGTTCTTAATCATGCTTGGTTTGGATAAATGGGTTTTCCATGTGGCTTGAATTAATCTGATGAATCTGCAATGTGCTTATTTATCATCAACATATTTTACTGATAGCATGCGAACCCTTACTTAACCTGATGACTAACTACCTTATATGTGTTGCAGGGAAACAATGGGAAGCACTGAGGTTTACAAGATGGTGCTAACTGTTATACCTTGCCTTCTTGTATTCCTTTGCCCCATTTCCAAGAAAGAGAAGATATTTATGCACATCCTTGTTTTCAGGCTTCACTGATGATTACCTCTCAAACCACCTCTGTGGTCAGGAGGCGAGGAAAGTTTTCATACAACACCCACAGTTCAATATTGAAGTGTTCCTGAAGAGGTCGAAGGATGGACGGTCAATCATCCACAAGCACTGGCCTAAAGTTGCAAAGACCTTCAACATGAATGAAGGCTCAATATCCGCCTTCCGCTTCTGCAGTTTTCCAGATGAGATGCATCTCTCTATGTACCATCTATGATGCTAATTTCGAAAGGTTCTAGATGTTGCATGTGAAACTTGCTGCTGGTGCAGTTGTGTAATGGGGTAGCTGAGTGTTGAAGCTATATCATGTTGTACTCCAATGTATTTCAATTATGAAATCCTACTTCCTTAATATGGAAATGGAATATATTATGTGCTTAATATGAATGTTAATTAGATTAGTAAATGGATTATTAATAATAGGGCAATTAGCCCGCTAATTGGCCAATTAGCTTGCTAATTGGGTTTTCCTATTGCAAATGGTTAATGAGAAAACACCATGGGCGATGACCTCAGGCAACGCACACAGTTTCTAGGAATGAACCGTGTTGGATCAATGAACAATCACACACGACATTCTCTTTAAAACTGTTTGCGTTACGCCACCTTGCGCAAATGTTTTCCTTGTAGTGACTATGTGGGATCTATATACGAACGTAAACGTTTAGTGGTGACTGGCTGTGTGGGATGTACTTACGACCGGAAATGATTTCGCCTGTATAATTGTATTTTTTAGCACTATTGTACATATTTCTGTATTTGAGTGCTCACCGGTCGCACACGACCTCATTTTGCCGAGCGTGTGTGCCAGGAGGGCATATCCCCAACGGTTTCTGGGTCGTGTGGGAAGGACCCCCCTATCGCCCACACTCACTTGGCGACGGTTCTGAATGCCATCGCGGAAAGGGGTTAAAAACTGTTTGTTTAGGACCGACGCGTACTAGTGAGTTACTTTGTTGAGTTTGCTCCCACTACTATTCATGAGAATAAATTTGCTTATGTGGAGAGTAATAAAATTTCTATGCTTGTGGATCATGAAAAGAACACTTTATGTGATGGTTATGTTGTTGAATTTCTTCATGATGCTACTGAAAATTATTATGAGGGAGGAACTTATGCTTGTAGGAATTGCAATAATGTCAAGTTTCCTCTCTTTATGTTGAAAGTTTTGAAGTTATGCATCTTTTTCCTTCCTATGCTAGTTGATTCTTGTTCCCATAAGTTGTTTGATCACAAAATCCCTATGCATAGGAAATGGGTTTGACTTAAATGTGCTAGTCATATGCTTCATGATGCTCTCTTTGTGTTTCAGTTCTTTACTTTTATGCTAGCATCATTGAAATCATCATGCCTAGCTAAAAAGGCATAAAAGAAAAGCGCTTGTTGGGAGACAACCCAACACTTTTACCTACTGTTTTTGTGTGTTCACATGATTATGCTACTGTATTGATCATGTTTTATTGCTTTTGTTTCAATAAAGTGCCAAGTAAAGACTTTGGGATCATGTTTGGTGATAGTTGATTTGATCTTGCTGAAAAACAGAAACTTTTGTGCTCACGAAAATAATTCTAATTTTTAACAGAAGAGTTACTTGAGTTGATTCGTTCTGCATAAGATTAATAGAAAAAATTCCTAGGTTTTCCTAATTTTTCAGAATTTTTGGAGTAGCATAAGTATGGTTGGAGTACATATTACTACAGACTATTATGTTTTTGACAGATTCTGTTTTCAATGCATAGTTTGCTTGTTTTCTAGTTTCTATGGCTTATATTGCTCAATATAAATTGTGGAAATGATATGCTATAGTAGGAATTGTGTGAGAACAATTATGAATCTTGTCTTTGACAGTTGTCAGCGTTCTGGGAACGGGGGTCCCCAAACTTGCCTGCCTGCGGCCCACTGCGTGGCTAAGCCAGCAGGCCGTACAGCCCATCTTCATCAACAAGGCATCCAAGACCCTCGCGAGGGGCCAAGCCTCGCGAGGCGGACGACACAAGACCTCCTCTGGAGTAGCCTAGTCGGGCAGGCTCACGAGGAGCGGAGATATCAAGGCGAGGCAAACCTCACAAGGCTCTCGTGACGCGAGCCATGACGATCGACACCAGGAGGGCGCCAGCATGCGCAGCGTCCTTGTTTCCTCTTTGGTGCTAAGGAGGCCTGCGCAGGCGAGGAGTACCAAGGCATCAGACAACGGTTGCCATTTTGGTGCAACAAGACCAACACCAGAAGGACGGCAAGACGGAGGTCATCATGGAGCCCAAGACGGCGTCACCACTAGAGCCTTTGGCAGGCGAAGACCACTTTTGTCAGGATGGCCTGTACTAGCTGTTCCCCTTCAAATTAACCCGCCATTGTTGGCTCCCTTCCCGCTCAATATTTGGGAAGAGGACCAGGGCCGCTATAAAATAGAGTTAGCCACCACCATAGGGTAGGGGATGACAAAGAGATAGGGGGAGAGGGGGAGAGAAAGAGGACCATTTTTAGACCATCTAGAACCACACAAGTTAGCCAAGCACAAGAACACCTCAACCTCAGGAGGTTGTTCTTCCCCTTGTATTGTTCAACATCAACCCTGGAGGCAATCCACCACCACCACACTGGAGTAGGGTATTACACCACAACGGTGGCACGAACTAGTATAAATCTTGTGTCTTTCTGTGTTGTGAGTTCGTCGAGTTCGTCCGCGAGATCTTAGCAAGCTAGGGCATAGATCGGTGGGAGGAAAATACTTCACGCGCACCCCAGTGTTCGAACTTTAAGGGTTTGCCGGAACCCCACATCCAACATTTGGCGCGCCAGGTAGAGGTGCGCCGGAGCTTCTTCTCCGACAACCGACTTGCAGACGCTCCGCGGCTGCGATGTCCGATGATCCAAGAGCTGACTCCGACCGCTAGGCAGCCTGGCCAGCCCGGTCGGCGCCGCCCGCCTATGAAGACCTGAACCCCGTGCTCCAGGCGGCACAAGCATCGTCCAATCCGGCGGGGCGCGAGCGATGTGGCGGGGCATCATCTACCCTCACTCCATGGCAAGTATGGGCCGCTGCCAGAGCAGCAATCCACGCCGCGGCGACGGCGCGCACTCAGGACGGGAACAAGCAAACACGCGGGCAGCACTCACCGTGGCAAGGGAGCTGCTGCGGTGCCGGCTGATGGAAAGCGGCCGGGACACACTGCTGGAACGCGTCGCCGAGCTGCTGGACGCGGCGGCCTCGGGAGCCCCGCCCTTCTGCCATCAGCTTCCTCCTCAGGCCGCTGCGGGGATTCTCGGCGGGCCACGCCGCCACCACGCACCATCAGGCGCACCAGGGGCTTCGTCAACACCAGCATGGCCGGCGGGGCCGGGGGCTCTACCACCCCCATACCGCCTGCAACAAGCATGGGCACAAGCGTCGCCTTCCACGGCCCAAGTGGGATGCCGCGCTATCACCCCCAGGACGTCACGCTGGGATGGGCGACATGGAGTGTGGGGCACCACAGCGAGGTGTTTGGGGTAACAGCCCCAGAAGCCTACGTGCTTCGCATAACGGACCAGGAGCACATGCTGGAGGACGACCCCGGCTCGTTCGTTGGAGAAGATTGGGAAGAAGGGACACTAGGAGTCGAATCCTTCCAGGAGCTGCCGGGGAACCACCACGACCACGTGAGTGATGACCACTACAGGGTACCCCTAATCCCTCGGGAGCAAGCTTACGCTAACCATGAGTCGCAGGAGGAGCAGGTCACCGCAGCAGCAGGCGGCCCCAGCTCGACGCCCCCCTAGCAGCGGGAGGATCGCGTTGGGGGCTGCAGGAGAGGGGTCGGGAGCCAGGCCCCTCCCCAAGGCGCACGAAATCAGGGGACACCCGGAGGTAGGCCCTTTGCCGGGGAGGCTTTGATGACCCTTCCCCCGGCAGAGGACCCGTGGTCGCCGAGGGAACCGCTGGCGTCCCCTTTCCCTCTTTTGTGTCATCCTGGTGACCAGTCGGCTCAAAGGAGGTCGAGGGTGGCGCAAGGCGGGGCCGTCGTCTGGCGATATGAGGCAAGGCCGGTACCTATGAAGAAGGCCCAGTGCCTGTGAAGCTCGCCGCCCGTGACACTCTCACATAATAATGAGTTGGGGATGTACACGCCCCGGAGTCTCAGGAGCGCCGGCCTCAGGCCCTGGGGCTCCCTCCCACGCCTAGTGGCAGCACTTAGCTCCGCGCTGGTGAGAAGACTTGAAGACCTGAAGACTAGACTAGGTGTCAGACGCAGCCTTTTGCTTTGGATCTCTCTTTCTGTGGCTTTGCTTTCTGGATTTGGATTTAAGTTGAAGCTGAATTTTTATCGATGTGCGCAGGGGGTGCCTTCTCTCGTTTGAGCCATTTCTTGCCTTCTGGGTCTCGTTTGGTTTGGGACTCATGCCCATCGCCTTTCCCTTGCAAGCTCCTCGCGAGCCGTACCGCGCAAAGCGCACGCTCGTCAGGCACGCGCCAGTGCTGCGGCTGGCGCTCACCTCTTGAGGCCCCCCTCAAACGGGGCGATAAGCTCCACAGGATTCTCAGAAACTCATCGCCGCACGACCCAGCCCGAAGCTGGCGCTGACTAAGGTAAACCACGATGGAAAACTCTCCCCTGGCTCCATGAGTTCACGAGGGCACATACCCACATCACATAGGAAAGTAAAAAACTACAATTTTCTTACATGAGGGGCTCCCCCTCTCAAAATGCTCTTACGAGTCTTCCAAAGGCCATGCCCGAGTTTTGCGTGCAGGATGAAACGACAGGAGAACATGGGATCAGCCCGAAACATCACTCGCTACATCACCCGCGGACGCGTCACTCTCGTCGTCGTCGTCTTTGACGGTGTCGTCGCCGCCGTCGGCGACACCCCCATCGCCATCGTCAACCACGTCGCCTTCGTCTACGACGACCACCACTGTGTCATCCTCCAAGGTGAAGGCCCTAACCAACGCGTCCACATGGTCCTCTACCCAACGCGCCAGGTCACCCCTGACGGCCGTGGGTACGGGGGCAATGGCGGCGTTGAAGTCAAAGTTGGGTTCGGCATTCAGAAGGTGGCTGAAGACACGGGAGAAAGCGCGCTCAAGCAGATCATGACCCCTTTCCTCCACAAGCTGGCGAGCCCTGGCAGATCGAGCCTCCAGGTGCATCACCACATCGGTGAATAAGTTCGGGTGGCTGGCATAGTCATTCGAGTGAGGGGCCGGGGCGTTCTCGTCGCAGATGTAACCCAGTTTGGTGTTGGCCTTGTTCCGGAGGTCTTGAAGCATAGGAGCATGCTCGCGCTCCAGCGTCCAGCGCTGGAGCACTTCCTCCCTATTTTTCCATGCGACGGCCTCGGCATCATCACCTCGGTTTCGGAGAGAAAGCAGCTCGGCGTGGGCGGAGGCCAAATCCGCCTGCACCGTAACCACGGCGGCGGCTATGGCCTCCGCACGCCTCTCGGCCTCATCCAACCTAGGCCTGAGGGCGGCGGCCCTGCCCGCATCCTCCAGACCCACGAGCTTCAGCTTCAAGTCGTACCTGCCCTCCAGATCTGTGTGAACCTCGACCACCCGGCGATTCATCTCCTCCTTGACTCCGGCCTCACGGGCCCCGACGGCGTCTTCTGCTTGAGCAACTTGACGCTCCCTCGTCTCTAGTTGCTCGAGCTCGAGGCTGCGCTCCACGGCTTCCAGGGCCAACGCCTCCTCACGCTTCCGGACCTCCTCTTCCTCCGCGGGCGTCCCCCTCAGCGATGCAAGAGCGGCCCCGCGCGCCTCCACCTGCTGCTCAAGGGACGTGCCCCAGGCCTGGAGCCCCCACGCGCGCTCCTTCGTAGCCTTGCGGCGGCGATCGGCCTCGCGAGCCTCTTCCAAGGCTCGTGAGCGGGCTTCATGGGCAATCTTGAGGGACGCCTCGGCCTTCGCATTCTCGAGGTCGCGCTGATAGCGACCGAGGTTGATGGCCACCCTCAGCTTGCGCCGCTCCTCCACCAGCTAGAGGCCTTCAGCCTCAAGGCGCGAGTCAACACTAGCGAGCTCTTCACCGAGTCGGCTCATCGCGCCCATCGCCTCCTGGAAGAGCTCATGACGAACTATGCTCGACCCGCCTCGTCCTCTGCCTTGGGGGCCGCGGGCGGAGCATCAAGTGGCGCGCCACCTCCCGGCTGGGGGCTGGGAGCTGACGTCATGCCTGGCGTCATCCCGCCCTCGCGACGAGCTCGAGCTGATCGGGGCTCGCTGCTTGAAGAGGAACCGGAGATCGAAGTCAACCAGCTACTGTCCATGAGCAAAGGAGGAGCCCTGGGCATGCCCACCAAGCTCTGCGCCAGACCATGGGGGAGGGGCGGCCAAGCCGAGGACTTAGCGCGCCATGAAGGTGGGGACGCTCCCCCAACTGACCCTGCGCCAGGGGCGGCAGGTAGGCCAGGAACGCTCAAGGCCGATGGGGGAGTTGATGAAGGAGGAGGCAGCCTCTCGGAAGACGCAACAACTTCAATGGAAGGAGCCCTGAAGGACAAACATCAGAATAAGAAGACCACACGCAAGAAGCCCCGGCAATAAGATGCTTACACGTCAATGGCGATGTACTTCCGTCGCTTCAACGACCCGAAGATATTGCTGCCGCTGGGGGATCCCTTCCTCTTGCGGATCTCCTCGAAGTCCACACAAAGACGACGGAAGCGCTGGACGTGACGGCTGGTGCGCGGCAGAGCCGAAGAAGAACTGAGAGGGATGGCTTCAGGGGAGCCCGGTCGTGGCGAACAGCCCGGCGCCTTCTCACTGCAACCTCCTGAGGCTCCTAGAGCCTCAGCCTCAGGAGCCACTTGCTGCATCTCCTCAGCAATCGATGCCTCAGGAGGAGGGTCGCAGGCCCCCGAGGACGACACCCCCGGATCACCACTCGGCATGTGCTCCTCAGCACTCGAGCCGCTGGCCCCCATCACAGCTTGCCCTCCTGCACCGCCCCCTAGGGCGAGCTCGACACCGACGGCGAGGAAGGGAACCACGACGACGGGGTTCTCATAGGGCCCCACCAAGCCGATTGGGCGCAACCCCCAGTCGTCAAAGGAAGGCATGCTCGTGGAAAGTGCGGCTTTGTTCTCGCAGCGGTACAACAGGCAGCTGTTCCTGGGCATCTCATCCAGCAGGGGGACACCCGATAGGACCGTGAGCGTTGTTTGCCACGCCGCAAGAGGGAGCCCCTCCTCTTGAAACCTCATGGTGTCCTGGCTGCGGAGCAAGTCCCACATCGAGCGAGAGTGGTGCTGAAGTGGAGTGACTCGACGCCTGATGAACTCCCTCACCACCATGGGCGCAGTCACGCCAAGGTCCTTCAACCACCTCAACCTGGCCCAGACGGGGGCAAGGCGGGGGCTCGTGAGCTTCTGATGACCCCAACCGTAGTTTGGAACAGCGAGCCCCGCCAGAACTTGGAGCAGAGGGTTGAGCACGCCGGCGTCAACAAACACCCATCGTGTACGGAACTCGCTCGTGGATGAAGGAAGCTCGAAGTCGATCCCCGCGCCCGTCGTTGCAGCCACGGCCTGGAAACCCGCGCACCCCGAGCTCTGCCGGGGACCGGTGAGATGCAACAAGAAGATGTGGCGGAGGAGTGCCACGGAAGGAGCGATGCCCACCATGGCCTCGCACAAGAAGGCAAAGACAGCAAGAAGGGTCAGAGATTGAGGGTCGAGATGGAGCATGTGGATCTGATAATGCTCGAGCACCACTTTGAAGAAGGCAGAGAAGGGAGGAATCAGGCTAGCCCAGAGGGCCTCAATGAAGATCGGAACCTTGGTGACTGCCCGAGCCATGCGAGAGCGAGACGCGGGCCAAGCCACCGTCTCTCCCCACTCGTTGAAACTGGAGGCAAACATGGGGCGCACCTTGTCCATGCCCTCATCGTTGAGCACCCGAGGCCGGCCGAGCGCCGGCCCGAAGGATGGAGGCGCAGTTAGCGGAGACAGAGGTCTCTTCCCCTTTTCGGCTTGTTTCGGCAGAGTTAGATTGGGAGGGCAGAGCAGGGCCTCGAGGAAGCAGGGAGATTGGAAGAGCCAGGTGTGGCGAAGAAAGAATAACTGTGTAAGAGGTGGGGGGCGCATAGCTAGGCGGATTCAAAGGCAGCATGGGGAAGCGGAGACGCCCATGTCTAATCAACCGCCATGCGTCAAACGAGGCAGCAGGCTTTTGGGGGCCCGCGGTGCTCCGTACTTGACCCTTGGTTTCGTCGCAAAGCCAAGCCCGAGCGCACCTTGGGCCCGGGGGCTACTATCGGCGTTCTGGGAACGGGGGTCCCCAGACTTGCCTGCCTGCGGCCCGCTGCGTAGCTAAGCCAGCAGGCCGTACAACCCATCTTCATTAACAAGGCATCCAAGACCCTCGTGAGGGGCCAAGCCTCGCGAGGCAGACAACACAAGACCTCCTCTAGAGTGGCCTAGTCAGGTAGGCTCACGAGGAGCGGAGATATCAAGGCGAGGCAAACCTCACGAGTCTCTCGTGACGCGAGCCATGACGATCGACACCAGGCGAGCGCCAGCGCGCGCAGCGTCCTTGTTTCCTCTTTGGTGCTAAGGAGGCCTACGCAGGCGAGGAGTACCGAGGCATCAGGCAAAGGTTGCCATTTTGGTGCAACAAGACCAAGACCAGAAGGACGACAAGACAGAGGTCATCATGGAGCCCAAAACGGAGTCACCACCAGAGCCTTTAGCAGGCGAAGACCACTTTTGTCAGGATGGCTTGTACTAGCTGTCCCCCTTCAAATTAGCCCACTGTTGTTGGCTCCCTTCCCGCTCAATATTTGGAAAAAGGACCAGGGCCTCTATAAATAGAGTTAGCCACCATCATAGGGTAGGGGGACGACAGAGAGATAGGGAGAGAGGGGGAGAGAAAGAGGACCATTTTTAGACCATCCAGAACCACACAAGTTAGCCAAGCACAAGAACACCGCAACCTCAGGAGCTTGTTCTTCCCCTTGTATTGTTCAACATCAGCCCTGGAGGCAATCCACCACCACACCAGAGTAGGGTATTACACCACAACGGTGGCCCGAACCAGTATAAATCTTGTGTCTTTCTGTGTTGCGAGTTCGCCGAGTTCGTCCGCGAGATCTTAGTGAGCTAGGGCGTAGATCGGTCGGAGGAAAAGACTTCGCGCGCATCCCAGTGTTCGAACCTTAAGGGTTTGCCAGAACCCCACATCTGACAACAGTACCAAAAGTGAAATGGTTTGCTCTTTATCATACTAACCTATCTCACAAAGTTCCATTAAGTTTTGTGTGATTGAAGTTTTCAAGTTTTGGGTGAGATGTCGATACGAGGAGAATAAGGAGTGACAAGAGCCTAATCTTGGGGATGCCCAAGGCACCCCAATATAATATTCAAGAAATATCCAAGCAACTAAGCTTGGGGCATCCCCTTTTTCGTGTCCAACATTATCGGTAACCTCACTTGGAGCTATGTTCATTCGTCACATGATATGTGTTTTGCTTGGATTATCATTTTATTTTGTAAGGATTTTCTTGCTGTTGTTTAGAATAATATTTTTGCATATTTCTTTTCAATAAAAATGTCAAGTATAGCCTTTGCTATGCTTATTTTACAAGCCTACATGTTGCTGTTTGAAAACAGAAAGTTTACCGCTGTTGCAAAAATTCCCTAGGAAAGTCAAAATGTGATAAAATGTTGAAACTTTTTTCAAAATAAGCTCTGATAAATTTTCTACAGTGTGGTAATTTTTTCATAACTTTTGGAGTTAGGGAAGTATTGGTACTCTTGCATTCATTACAGACTGTACTGTTTTGGCAGATCGTTGTTATGTTTGCTTGTTTAATGATTCTATTTGAGGATAGGAGTATTAAATATGAAGAGGCATTTAGTACGCAATGTTGAATAATAATTTTAGTGATTTTCTACAGTAGAGAATGATAAGGTTTTTGCATTGGTTTACACTAACTTATCTCACGAGTTCTTGTTGAGTTTTGTGTGGATGAAGCTTTTGAGATTTTGGAAAACCGTGATATGAGAAGAATTAAGGAGACACAAAAGCTCAAGCTTGGGGATGCCCAAGGCATCCAAGATAATATTTCAAGAACTCTCAAGCATCTAAGCTTGGGGATGCCCCGGTAGGCATCCCTGTCGGTGTCAAAACCGGCGGATCTCGGGTAGGGGCTCCCGAACTGTGCGTCTAAGGCCGATGGTAACAGGAGACATGGAACACGATGTTTACCCAGGTTCAGGCCCTCTCTATGGAGGTAATACCCTACTTCCTACTTGATTGATCTTGATGCATATGAGTATTACAAGAGTTGATATACCACGACATCGTAACGGCTAAACCCTAGAAGTCTAGCCTGTATGACTATGGTAATGAGTATCTCTCCTCTTCTGGACTAAGTCCTCCGGTTTATATAGACACCGCGAGGATCTAGGGTTACACAAGGTAGGTTACAAAGAAAGGAATCTACATATTTGGTCGCCAAGCTTGCCTTCCACGCCAAGGAGAGTCCCATCTGGACACGGGTGCAGTCTTCGGTCTTCATGTCTTCACAGCCTGTCAGTCCGGCCCATGGCTAACAGGTCGGACGCTCGAGGACCCCTTAGTCCAGGACTCCCTCAGTATCCCCTGAACCTGGCTTCAATGACAAGGTATCCGGTGCATAGATCTGTCTTCGGCATTGCAAGGCGGGTTCCTCCTTCCGAACTCCAAGATAGTCTTCGGATGAAACAAACGTGTTCGGATCTGCAACACACAGCCATAGAGAGTATAGTATTTCATGAATCCAATCTGCTGACAACTTTAGTAATGTGACGTCATGCTTTCCCGGTCATTATTTCGAACCGTTTCCCGTCCCGCCGTTCCATGTTTCAGGGCGTGGTTTTTATTGGCACGTCTTGTCGAAGTAGAGATCGTGTCCCCTTATTGCGGGATTTTCATCAATACGAGCGTGGGTAACCCAACCTTCCTGCGGGAAAGATTCCTTAGAAATAGGCAGGTTCTTAGGCTTAGGAGGAGGCGTTCAATACCCGCCGCCTTTATAAAGGAACCAAGGGCCGTCTTTTTCATGCCAAACTTCTCCTCGGCCTTCCCAACCTTGAGTTCTAGCACCCAAGGTTCGACTTCATTGCTTCAATCCTACCCATCATGTCCGGACCCAGCCCTCAAGGCCGATGGATAGCTTCCTCCGTTACAGAGGCGGATATTGCAAAGCTTTGGACGGCCAGATACTTGACTGCGGAGATACACCACAGGCTTCCTACTCAAGGGCAGGTTATTCCGACCCCCAGATCTAGCGAGAGGGTTGTATTCATCTCCCACTTCCTCCGAGGGCTAGGGTTCGCTCTTCACCCCTTCGTCCAGGGGCTAATGTTTTATTACGTACTAGATTTTCATGATCTAGATCCGAACTCCTTCCTCCACGCCTCGGCATTTATCATCACATGCGAGGCCTTCCTCCGAATCCCCCTTCGTTTCGGCTTATGGCTCAAGACCTTTAGTGTGAAGCCGAAGGTAATTGATGGGGAACAAGCAGAGTGTGGTGGTGCTATAGTGAGCAAACTTACCAACACTCCCTGGCCAAAAGGCTCTTTCACCAAAACCTCCAACCAATGGCAGCGAGAGTGGTTTTATGTCATGGAACTCCGTAGTACCAAGTGGGCAGCTATACCTGCATTCTGTTTCGGCCCTCCGCCACAGCTTGCATCATGGATTAACAAGGGGCTGGACTGGGGATCAGTTGATGAAGTGCAGACTCTATAGAGCTGCATCCGAACCCTCCTTGAGAGAGATATCGATCTTGTCAACGTGATTCAAGTGATGCTAGTTCGCTGAATCCTGCCATGCCAGCGCAGGTCTCGCTGTATGTGGGAGCTTAATCCGGAAGGATCACGAACCCTCCAACACTTCTTCGGCACTACGCACGAAGGGATGTGGAAGTTGTTTTTCCGAAAGTGAAAACATTGCCCGGACACTACTGCGGACGCTGGCCTTAACTTCAACCATCCGGATACCCCGGTAAGTACTTGTCTCCCGAACACTTTGTAATTACGCATACCATAATATGGTACTGAGCAAGCTATATTCTTCCAGGGATGGATAAAGAAGGCAGAACTAATTATGTGTTTGGCCCCTCTTCCCGAAAGCCCAGCGAATCCTGTTCTAAGAAGGATGCTAGCCCTGGCACCACACCAGATGCCTGTGAAGGAGGCTGAGGCGGTGAGTGGGAGAATCAAAGATGGCCCCTATTCCAAGGGTACATCAGACATTCTGTCTGGAGGAATCAAAATTCCCTCATCCGAAGACAAAAGTGAAGGGGGGGCACTGTCTCCTCCCCTCATGGGAAGAAAAGGGCCATCTTTGAAGATTTGGAGAAACAAGCTCCTAAGCAAGGCAAGATGCCTCTGTTGGGTGGCTCGGGCTTGGAGGACATCGAAGCACAGTCTCATGATGAGGACAAGCCTCAGGCCAAATCGTAAGTGAACAAGGATATTTTAAACATATCCCGTTCTTTTCTTGTAATGTCTGGAATATATGTTTTTTGCATCTCGGCACGCAGTCTTTTACAATAATCCTCTTCTTTGGGGGACCTTCTCCCCGAGATGATGGAAAGCGAGATGCCTCCACTGGTTTCTCCACCCAATAGGCAGACGACTTCGAGGTGTCATCGCGGATGGTGTCCCCCGACCAACAGGTGGTGCAAGGGATGATGAAGACATTACCCGAAGGTGATACTTCGGTGGCCCAGGGTCCGGGGACCAATAATGAAGGCCCCGAACAATCTGGTATACAGCCGGATACGAATAAACAGATCCCTTCAAAGGGTGTTCGTACTCCTACAGCATCCTCCGGAGCCCCAGAGGCGCCAGATATCTTGATGAACATGTTGGGGCAGGCGTCCGTCTCAGAGGAACATCGTACCTTGATGGGCATGGTGGTTAAAAAGGTCATGTCCGTGAAGAGCGGATTGAATGAGGCCTTTGCGAGCCTACTAAGAGGCTTCGAGGTTTGAATTGTAATATGTGCAATTGTGTTTTATTCGCAAAATACACCTATGTATAGATAGTAGCCCCTGAGAATCTGATAGGCCTTCCCGAGGGAGGCGATCGGAGGATCAAAAGATATGCCCAAGAAATAATATGATTAATTGGAACATAGGCTGTGACCTCCCCGGAAACTACCCGGACTGTAGAGGTTGCAGATTTACAACACAAGATTGATGAGGCGGATAATGATATCGCGCTTATCAACAGGTGTCTTGACGAGTCGCAAGGTATGTATTTGGAGCAATCCTTACATATACGTGTTTGTAATATAAGCGTGACGCTGAAAGTTGCATACTGGAATATGCATGGCTACAGATGGTGACGCCGCCGTTGAGATTCTTCGGGCAGAGCTGGCCCGGGCCAAGGAGCAGACCCGGTTTAGTAATGCAGCTGCTGAAAAGGCATCGGCCGAGTTAAAGGCCGAACAAGTTGCTCAGCACCAAGACGAGGAGAAAATATCCTCGATGGCGCTCGAACTAAAAAATGCTACTAGCCGCTGTGAATTCCTAGAGAAGGAGAATAAAGCCAAAGCGGTCGAGCTTGATAAGGCCTTGTGAGAGGCGAAAGAAGAGCGGTCCAAATCTAGAGCGGCCCGTGAGGAGATCCGGCAAGCTATGGAGATTGTGGCTGGTAAGCTCTTTTTATTACAGACTAAGTTCGGCGATCCGAATTATGCTCAGCTTAACCAAGTGTTGAGTTTTCTAGACGTGTTTTTGGACCTGCCAAAGAGTTCGTCCGATGCGGCGCAGTTTTACCAAGCGCAAGAGGGATATGCAACGGAGAAGCTTTTCTGGTCATAGTTTGGCGTATCAAAACGCCCTCTGCTGCTGAATGAACAGATGTCCCAATGGGCCGAGCTTCACAGGATGTCCGGTACTTCCATGAAGAACGTCATACTTCAGCTGTGTCCGACTGAGCCAATTCCGAAGCTATTTTTGGCTTGGTGCGGCGGCTTGCTTATGCGGTGCCACGTATCGACACCGTGAAGCGGTGGGCGTGCATTGAAGGTGCATGGATGGCCTTTGCCCGAGTCAAGACATACTGGGGGAAGATGAAGGTCGTCGATGTTGCAGCGCAGGGTCCACCCAAGGGCAAGGACCATCACGCACCAGAGCATTACTTTGAGGACGTCTTAGAGGCTGCCCGCTTGATAGAGGGTTAATGTTCGAAAGGCCTAATATTTGAGTGAATTCTTTACGAATTGTAAAAGACAATTGTTGTAATCAGTCTATATTTTGATTTTGCCTAAAGGCTTTTGTTCCTCCTGTGCGGTCGTTTGTATATGATCTGAAATTTTTCTAGTCGTCGGCTTCAGCCCCCTTGTAGGAAGTACGGGGGTGTTCGAAAAAGCATCTGGTCACTCTTGGCCCAACGTCTTGGTCCATGAAGGACGTGTCAATGCGGCGAACCAGGCAACCAAACTATAGGGAGTTAACACTTTCACTTAGCCATAGGAGTTTTATGGTGGGTCTACGACATAGCCCCTGGTATGTATGTGGCTTATTCATACGATGCGTTTACATATTTGACCGGAAAGAGGTCCTTTGTGTGACACAGAGGAATCGCTAAAGATTTTGATAAGTCATTGAGTGGTTTACCAGCTCTCGCCGCATCATGACGGTTAGTTTTCAGCTTTCTTTACTGAGGTGCTTAACCAAGTGAACCAGAAGCACAATCGCCGATAGAGCAAAACGTAGGTTGGCAAGCATAGGAGCCGGGCAACCCAACTATTAACCCAAGACATGATTCGGAGCTGATGCATATAAGGCCAAACTCGCGATGTCGAAGTACGCTATAGAGTTGTTCGGACTTGTCGGCAACTCGTTTGTTCCCATAGCGAGCCCCTGGCAAGTTATGCCAAGGTGTATGTTTGAAACAACCATAGGGGCAGAACTCGGTCCTTTAGAAAAGAATGGATTATTTTTAATAGGATCTGAGTGATGTGCCAATCATGTATATAGATATCAAAGCCACAACCCCGGCTATTTGATATGCCAGGGGTCGAAGGCTGTCACATCCCTAGTTCTGGTATGCTCAAGGCTAGCTAGTCATGTGTGCATCATGTTTAAATTTCATTTAAATGTGAAATGGGGATTTGTAAAACCCTCATAAATCATTTCTGGAAATGACCGAGATAAAAATTGCTCCAAAAGGGTCCAAGAAAATGTTCATGTCTCTCTCTGAAAATATTGGGCAGAGGTAAAATTCAAACCAATATTTTTAGGAGCTCATAAATATTTATTTTGGCCATTTGGAATTAATCCAGTAATTATTTGCTTTGGATATATATTTGTTATATATATAATATATGTCCAAAAATGCTATTAATGGTTGAGGAGTTTTGGAGCAATCCAACTAGTTCCTACAAAAATTGACAGAAGTAAATAAAATGATTTAGTTCTTAAAACTAAATCAAAACAAATTGCAGAAATAGAAAAAGAAAACAAAATAGAGTAAAGGAAAGAGGCTTACCTGGCGCTCACCTGGTGGCCCAGCAAGCCGACTGGCCCAACCGCCAATCATCGTCCTCATGGAGACGACAGAAGGATGAGGTGCACGCGCTCGCCGCCACGCGCATGGGCGCCATGCCACCTCCCTGCCTGCCTGCCCTCCCCCTCGACGCCTCGGTCTCTCCACATGATGCCACGCGCCGCCCCAAGCCTCTCTTGCTCTCTCCAGTCCTCCTCCCCGCCTCTGTCGCCCTCCCCCGTGAATGCCCGAGCTCTGCCGTCGCTGCCGCACGCCGTGGCCATAGCCACCGCCTCCCCCTCGCCCTCTCTCCGTGTCTGCAAGCTCCGCCGCGACTTCCCCTATGTCCTCGACGAGCCAAGCAACCAAGGATGCCCCGTGGAACCTTCACCGCCGTCTTCTTTACCCCCGGCCGCCCGAGATCGCCGGTGCCACCTCGTCGCCTCTAGAGCCTCCCTTGAGCCGCTGAGCACGCCCACCAAATCGCTGTGAGCTCTACTCTGTTTCCCCCCCTTTCTCGAGCTCGATTGCCTCGCCTAGCTAGCTTTACCACCACGGTCGTAGCACCTCGCCGCCGGCCATGTCGCCACCGCAGCCACACCTACGGGCACCTGCAACCGAGCACACCACCGAGGTCAGCACGTCTCCAGGAGACGAACGCGACCAACCCCGGCCCCTGCCGTGCCCCGTAGCTCGCTCCCGCTCGGAGCCGTGCCCCGACCACCACCCCGAGCTCCACTCCGGCGAGCTCCGGCCACCCCTCCTCCTCCTACTTGCCCCACCAGATGCGCGAGCGCCCGGGCTACGCCCCAGTGGCCTTAGCCGCCGCCGCCGTGGCCTGAATCACGGACGCCGCCGCGTCCAGAGGTCGCCACCGACGACCCTAGCCGGCCTGACGTGTCGGCCCGACCTGCCAGGTGATTAGCTTAAGGCTAATCACCGTTTAATTAATCCCTAACGCTGACACTGGGCCCATGCGCCCTAATCCTTTAATTAATTAGTAATAACCCCTGTTAACTAACCGTGTCACTAACGTGTGGATCCCACACGTCAGGTTTGACCTGGTCAGTGCCGTTGACCTGCTGACACATGCATGATGCAGTGCTGACGCAGTAATTGACTTTCTGGATTTAAAATAATTTGAAAATTCCAGAAAATGTTCTAAACTTCAAAAATTTATAGAAATTCAACCGTAGCTCAGATTGAAATAATTTATATATGAAAAATGATCAGAAAAATTCAATCTATCCATCTGTACCATTTTCATGCATGACAAACCAACCTATACATGTTGTATATATATGAAAACACACTTATGACATATTTAAGAGCTTAATTTGGAGTTGTATTTGAACCCTTGGCTCAAATGGACTTCAACCAAATAATTGCTAGATGCATTAACTCAAACAAAATCACATATTCATGCCATGATCATGCATCATATTGTTGCATATACTTGTGTTTGATTTTCCACACCGTTCCTTCTCGATAGGTTCTGCTCCGGAGATCGATCCAGAGTACCTATCAGAGGAGCAGTGCCCCCCTGTTGATCTACCAGGCAAGCAACCCCCTTGTTCATTCCGATACAATCCTACTCTCTCGCTCCTGCTCTCATTTATTGCATTAGGACAACAGCGATTCAACTGCTACTTTATGCTGCGGTAGTTGAACCCATTCCTCTGCATGACCTGTCATTGCCATAGTAAATAGTTAAAACCCACTAGCATGTGTAGGAGTTGTTTGAGCCATGTTGTGTTCCTACCATGCCATGCCTGCTATTTCTTAGAGTTGTGTCAGGTCTGATTCATCGGGAATGAATTGGAGTGTTATGATATGTTCTGGTGCTGAGAGTTAAGCGTGTGAACACGATTTGGTAAAGGTAGCAGTGAGAGGCCATGTAGGAGTACATGGTGGGTTGTCTCATTGGGACCGTCCTTAAGAACTAAGTTCTATGTAAGTTGTCCAATGACTAGCTACTACCACACATTGGGCTCCGGGCTCTCCAAGCTCTCTCGACTTATTAACCGCCTTGAACTCTGTCCAGGAGTTGCAAATAGTTTCTGGTGTTTGTAGGTAGTGCTATTTTTCTACCGAGTGGCACCCGACAGGGTGGACTTGGGACAGACTAGGCACACGTGGCCTGGTGTACCGAGTGGCACCCGGATGGTGGGCTCGGGAACCCTGTACACATCATTTGGGGCCGTGAGCGAAACCCTGGCCGGATCTCCTTGCGGATGGAACCCGAATAGGCGATAAACCTGGACTAGAGTCTTGCGTGGTTAGTCAGGTCGTGGCCGACACCCTCGCCAGGCTTCTGCTTGAAGGTTGCCGAGATACATGACGTGTATATGGTGATAAGTGGTGAGAGCGTGTGTGAAGAAGTACACCTCTGCAGGGTTATCATGATCTATTCGAATAGCCGTGTCCTCGGATATGGACTTCTTGGATGCTTATGTGGTACATAGACAACTTAAAGTGGATTCTCTAAAATGCTCAAGACAAGTGTGAGTGCTATGGATGGCCTTCTCATAATGAGACGGGAATGAATCCATAGTAGTGTATTGATGTGGTGATTAGCGGACTCGTGTGCGCTGCTTCACCTCAAAGAAGTTTCTTGTAGTCGTAGAACAGGAAAGCCACTGAGTCAAAGCTGGCTTGCTGCAACTAAACCCCACATTACCTTCTTGATACAAATGCATGTATGATAGGATCTGATGTAAGTCTTGCTGAGTACCTTTGTACTCACATTGCTTTATTTATGTTTTTGCAGTGGAGACTTTGGTGTTACCGGTAGTTCCGCTTGGACTTTGACGAGTAGCTTGTTACCTCAGCTACGATCTTGTACCTTGGGAGGGTCTTGTAGATAGTCAGGCTTCTGAGCCTTTTTCCTTTTGTAGTTGTCTGTACTCAGACATGTAATGCTTCCGTTGCTTGTATGCTCTGAATGATGGGTCATGTAACCCCTGTTTGTATTAATGCTATGTGGCTCTTCTGAGCCTTTATCTATATGAGTTTGCGTTATGTTGTGATGCCATGTTGTACAACACATACTTGACTGGCCGGCATGTGTTCCACTTCGTTCCTATGTCTGTCCCTTCGGGGAAATGTCACACGGTGACTTCCGGAGTCCTGCCTAGCCTGCTACAGCCCGGGTTCCCTGGAGTCCTGTTAGCCCAGTGCTACAGCCCGGATTCATACGCTGTTGACCGACATGCTCCATGTGATTCATGTATGCCTGTCTCCATAGGTCTGTGCCGCTTTGGGTTCACGACTAGCCATGTCGGCCCGGGTTCTCTGTCATATGGATGCTAGCGACACTGTCATATACGTGAGCCAAAAGGCGCAAACGATCCTGGGCCATGGTAAGGAGACACCCGTGGGGATACCGTGCGTGAGGCCGCAAAGTGATATGAGGTGTTACATGCTACATCGGTGTGACTTAGAATCGGGGTCCCGACAAAGGCGGAGGAAAAAGGCACTTTACAGGCTTGAAAAAGAGAGTGCGGTCTACAAGTTGGTGGGTCCATAGTGTCGGCATCCGGGGACCCGGGCTGGGTCCCGCCGGGGGCTTGTGGTTCACCGGGTTCCCCTAGGTGCGGGCCTCGCATGCCTAGGGGGACTGTGCGCCGTCTTGTCAATCGTCAGGGCGTGGTCGATTCGAGTCGTGTACAGTGCTCTCCATCAAGTCGCCACTTGTTGTTGTCAGTGGCAGGGGCGGGGCACTGTAGCCACGCCGGCCTTGCTCAGCGGGTGGGTGAGGAGCACTGTTGCTATGTACCCGCTGACCAGAGGCATGGGTGGGGCACTGTCGCCTTGGTCATCATTGATTGAAGCCTCGTCCCATCGCACGGCCTAGATGGGACGGGTGCTGACCCGCAGCTGGATTGCTTATCACGCCAAGGGTGGTGCTGTCTTGTCCAGGAAGCTTTGGTCATGCCGGGTTCGGCTGTCTTGCGCTAGTTGTTGAGGCTGAGTTGACGTGTCTTGCCGGGTCAGCTAGTCTGGCCGGCTTGCGGGTCTTGGCCGGGTCGAGCGACCCGGCCAAGCGTGTGCTGGTATTGAGGGGCAGTGTTGACCCCGTTGTTTTTGAAGAAGATCCGGGTTCCGTTGCCTACCCGGGGTCCATCCCCCCGACAGTAGTCCCCAAAGCTGTGAAGGTCCACCGTCTTGGGATGAGTGGGCCTTCGCAGTTTCCCCTTTAGCAAGGTAGATACTGCGAGTGCCGGGTCCGGCAACACCCATTGTGTGCCGGGTTTCTTGAAAACCGGATCGCGGCATCCCGGCCGTGGCGGGGACCGAGAAGTTTGCCGAATCTTGGGGCAATCCCTTGGGATTCGCACGGTCGCCATGTGGTGCTCGAAAGCTGGAGGGGCCTGAAAGGCCACGCACGTGACAGGACCGGGCGACGGGCTGGGGCCCACCGCCGCGCACCCTCGGCCCAAGTGCGCGGATTTATTGCGGCGTCTGGGGGACGGTTGCTCTTCCCCGGGCAGTTACTGCGCGTGTACGTGCGCACTTATTACGGGGTAGTGGAACGGGTGCATGCAGACGATCCTACCTCCCCACTTCCCCATGTTCAAACCAAGGGTTATAAATTGAGGGGAAAGGGGGCGGCGAACTTTATTCTCGCTCGCGCCTGCCTGTCCCCCTGCTCTCGCTCTGCCTCTTGCAACCGACGCACTGCGGCACCCGCTGCTCGAGCAGAACTCCTTTGCCGTCCGTCTTCCTTCTTCTCCTTCTTCCTTCATTCATGTCACTGCCATCGGGCTCCTGGATGGGCTCGAACGTCACCTCCGAGGACATCACCCGTCTCCGGGCTTCGCGGCGCCTGCCACGGGAGATGGACGTCAGCATCCGCCTGCCGCGGTGCGAGCAGAGGCCTCAGCCCAAGGGGCAGGAGTGTGTGGTCTTCCTCACGCATTTTGAGCGCGGATTCGGGCTTGCGGTGAGCACCTTCTTCCGTGCGTTCTTGGAGTTCTTTGGGCTCCAGCCGCATCATCTTGGCGCCGGCGCCATCGTCCAGCTCGCCGGCTTCGGCACCCTCTGCGAGGGGTACCTGGGGGTCGAGCCTACGATCGACCTCTAGGGGCGCTTCTTCTGCTTGAAGCAGCAGGGCCCGTCGGCCGGGGAGTTCGCCGACTGCGGCGCCGCCGTCATCTCGAAGTGGTAGGGGGCGGAGTTCCCCAAGATCCCGCTGGAGGATTCTGCCAAGAAGTGGCAGAAGTCCTTCTTCTACGTCTCCAACCTTGGCACGGACCGCATCAATCTTCCGGCCTTCGCCATCGCACCGCCGCAGGCGAAGACGAACTGGGGCTACTTGCCCCGGCGCCCGGCGCAGGAGATCATCAATCTCTACTAGCGGGTGACGGTGATGAGGATGCAGGAGGGGCTCACCGGCACCGACCTCCTCGCCGCGTTCATCAAGTGTCGGGTTCTTCCGCTTCAGGGGCGCTCCTGCATCATCGGCGAGATGGTCGGCCTTCAAGACCCCAACCGCATGGGGTCGATGCGGCTGTCCGCGGCGCGGATTGCACGCGGAGTGAATGATATCTCCAAGGCCAACCTTGGGGAGGACTGGGAGTTCGGCAAGGAGCCGTACAGCCGGCCGAACCCGGCGTCGCAGGTGAGCATCTGGTCTTCTTATTTTGCCGCTGTGCACCTTCTCATCTGTCCTGACACGACGCAGGTGGTACTTCTGAACGTGATTCGGCATCCTTACGCCTGGGCCTTGTCGCAGGTGGCGCCGGTGGTGCCAGAGGAGCCCGCGGCTCGAGGCAGGGAGGAGGAGGCCAAGTCCGACATCGGCGCTGGGCGTCGTACGGGTAAGTATCATTTCTTCCTCATGTGTCTTGAACTGCTGATCTCGGCTCGGAACGATCAATGCTGACGCCCGTTGTTGGTGTAACGGCGTTGGGCCGGGGAGGCGGCGACGCGGGCAGAGCCGGATCCTCGCATGGGCGGCGCCGAGCCGCCCGCATGGGAGGATAGCGTCGCGCCGCGGCCCCAGGCCCCGAAGTGTGCGGTGGACCCGGCCGGTGCCGGGAGGCCAGCCAAGACGAAGCGCGGCAGCAGGCACGGGGGGCCAACCCCGGTCCCGGTCTTGGCGGGGTAAGCCTCATCTCTTGTTTGCGCTTGGCTTTTCATTACTTGAGCTAGTCTTGTTTCTTTTCTGCTTATTCCATCTTCTTCTTGAGGTCGCCAATCGCGCTAGCGAGGGCGGCGGCGGAGGCCGCGGCCACCGAAGGGGCCGAGTTCCACAGGAGCCGGTCCAACCTCGCCGACCAGGCCGAGGTGGAGGAACAAGCTGACTCGGACCTCGGCCTGGATCTGAACGACACCGAAGCCGTGGCCTGGCGGGACAGGAACCGGGCCGAGGCGGAGCTGAAGGCGACATCGGTTCGTGCTTGGACCGACGCAGCGGCGGCATGGGCGCGAGGCGGCGCGGAGCCGGCCTGGCGCGAGATGCCGGAGGGCATGGTGGTGGCGGCGATGGTCTTTGAGCCGTCGCAGGTGAGGGAGCACGGCCATGGAGGTCGAGCTGCGGTGGCGACCCCCGACTGGGTGGTCGAGGAAGTGGCGGACGACTCCCCGCCGCGGGCCGACGTGGTCGAGCAGGCGGGGACCGATGGTGGTGGAGGCGGCGCCGTTCCAGAGGAGACGCCGTGGGCGATGGTGCCAGAGGCCACCCCGGTAGCTAGGCTGGAGCCGGCGCCGCAGGGCGTCCCGGCGTCCGGGTTGGAGATGGCGACGCAGGGCGTGCCGGCGTCCGGATCGTCGTTGGTGCCGGGAGGGGCGTCGGAGGAGGTGCTGGCCGCGTCGCAAGCGGCCAGCGGGGAGCACGCCTTGGTGCCCCGGCAGGGAGGGCGCCGAGCTGCCGTGCCACAACCGGCGCAGAGCGGGAGCGCTGTTGTCTTCGGGCCCCAGACCCAGGAGGAGGCGGCGATGGACGCCGTCAGCTGCCGCCTGCGAGGCCGAACGGAACGGCTCGAGGCCGAGGTGGAGCGGATGCGCGACCTGGAGCGCACCGTTTTGGTAAGCTTTCTTGTAATTTCTTCTTTGTGGGGGCGCGCCAGCGCACCCACTGGGTGTAGCCCCCGAGGTTCGGGCCAACTACATAGTAGTTGGGTCGAATCTTTGGAGTGTTGGCCTTGTTCTGACTTTTGCTTTTTCAGCATCTCGACGCTTTCCGGGTCGCCGCCTTCAATCGTCTCCTGGGCAAGCACCGGGAGCTCAAGGAGCAGCTCGCTGCCAAGGAGGAGAAGCTCCGCGTCGCCGCAGGTACTTCTTGTGCTTTTTTCTAGTGGGGGCGCGCTAGCGCACCCACTGGGTGTAGCCCCCGAGATTCAGGCCAACTGTGTAGTAGTTGGATCAAATCTTAAGTCTTGCTTTTATCTCTTCTTCTGCTGAGTCCTGCTTCGCAGCCGAGGTGCTGTCCTGGCGGACTCGTCTGCTCCGGGCTGGTTATTACTACGACCGGCTCGTCGCCGACACCGGCCGTCTTGGCGTTGAGGCGGCGCAGGCGAGGGCGGAAGCGGCGCGGCTCGGTGGTCTCTCGACGAGGCCAACCGGCTGCATGAGCAGCTGGCGGGTCAGAAGAGCAGTCTTGAGGCCGAGGTGGAGCTCCTCAAGGCGGAGGCTGCCAAGGCGGCAGAGGCGCAGCGGGCCCTGGTGGAGGCGGACCAGCAGCGCGGCCAGTTGGCCGACGACAAGGGCCGGCTCCAGGCCGAGGTGGACCGCTGCGGGAGCAGGTTGCCACGGCTGAGGGGGCTCGTCAAGACGAGGCCCGTCGCCGCGAGGCGGCCGAGAAGGCGGCCGAGGACAAGGGCGCCGAGCTGAAGGCGGCCCTTGCCAAGGTGGTCGATCTGGAGAAGGGGCTCAAGGAGCGCGATCACGCCATCGAACGGGAGCGGCGGGGTACGTTGCTTGAAGCGCAGCACCTAGAAGAGTCCTTCTCCAGTAAGTGCTTTTTTCTTGTTGTTCGCCGGGTCGAGATCCGGCTTTTCATCCTTGCTGTTCTTTTTCTAACTTGCTTCTTCTTTTGCGGCAGGGGCCTTCCCGGAGACGCAACGGCTGGTGGAGGAGGCCGTCCGCCATCAGCCCGACCCGACCGGCGTGGTTGGGTCCAGGACGGATCCGCAGGTGGCCGGGACCTTCCAGGAGACCATCGCCGCCGCCGAGGCCCGCCTGGAGGCCCTGGGGACGTAGCTGGGGCGGCTGTCCCAGGCCGGCACTGCGATGACGGTGGCCCTATGGCCGGGCTCCGTCAAGCCGAGCAGCTTCTCGTGCATGGCGCGTTGGTTGGAGATGGGGCCGGACCGGCTTGGCGAGTGGCGCGTCTCCGCCGCTCACGCTGGTGCTGAGATGACGCTCCGGTTAGCACTGTCCTGGCATTCGGACCTATAGCTGGACGCGTTGATGGGCCAGCGGGCCGGTTCGGAGCAGCACTTGCAGGAGCAAGCCGGCTGGATCGCCTCCCGGGCCAGCTACAACGCCGAGTTCGACTTCCACGATGAGTTCCATCCGGAGCAGATGGAAGACGGCAGGGCCGTGGACGGCGACGACTATGGCTTGCTCCTCCATGATCTGGAGGGGAGCTCAGAGGAGACGGGCATCTACCGTGACGCGGGTGCTGAGGAGGACACCGGCGCCACGGCGGACCCGGAGGCTGCCAGGGGAGAGCCGTCGACGTCGCGACGCGGCGCTGGAGATGCCTGAGACACTTTGTAGAATTTATTAAATAGCAGGTCCACCCACCCACTGGGGGTTTCTAGGGTGTAATGAACTCGGGCCGTGGGCCTTTATTTAAATATTTGTGTGGATGTCATGGGTGCTTTTGCTTTTTTGCCTTCCGTTTTTAGACCGATTTCATGCATTTTTCCTTTCTCAAACCTTCCCCCCACGAGTCAGACGGCCGAGGCTCCAGTCCGTGACAAAGAGCTTGGTTCTTTGAGAGGAGCGTGCAGGACTTGTGTTCCTCGAAACGTTTGAGCGCGAGCGAAACACCCACTAGGGCGGCTGGCGGCAATCCAGCGAAGCCGGTTGGCGAGCAGCCGGTCGTGCGGCTGTTCATTTGATGAATGGTGGGCCGGGTTGATCGACCCGGTAGCCTTTGACTTAGTGTATGAAGCGTAAAGGATCTTTTGGCCCGTTGTGCTTGCCAGCCAATAGCCAAAGCTGGATCTGTGGCTTTAGGGCGAAGTGGGGGACCGCGGCATTCTAACTTTATCAGGAATCGCCAAGTAAGGTGGCGGGGTGGCGACCGAGCCGGCCAGCCCCCGAGCCCCCAGGTCGAGCGAGTCAGACCGGTGGTCGGGTTCAGTGGTATAGTGATGCAAGGAAACAGGGACACAAGAAATTGGTTGGCAAAAGGCAGCCCCCGAGTCTTGTTCGGGAACCCCATAGTTTTATGCGTTTACAGAAGGCGATGATACATACGCTCGTGTGGCTAACTGTAAAATGGGCGGAGGAGTTCCGCGTTCCACGGACGGGTCGTTTCTTCGTCGGTGGTGTCCTTGTTGCGCTTCCTTGACTTGTGCACGTCGATGAGGTAGTATGCGTTGTGGTCGCGCAAGGCCTTGCTCACGATGAATGGGCCCTCCCATGGAGGGGACAGCTTGTGCCGTCCTGCCTGCTCTTGGACAAGTCGGAGGATGAGGTCGCCCTCGCAGAACGCGAGGGGCTTGATCTTCTTGTTGTGGTAGTGCCTCAGGCCTTGTTGATAGATGGCCGAGCGACTGAGCGCCAGGAGGTGTGCTTCTTCGAGCAGGTCGACGCCATCTTCGCGGGTTTCTCTGACTTCGGCTTTGGTGTACATCACGACGCGCGGCGAGTCGAACTCGACGTCGGTCGGGATTACGGACTCGGCTCCGTAGACGAGGAAGAATGGGGTGAACCCGGTCGACTGATTCGGCGTGGTGCGTAGACTCCAGAGAACGGCTGACAACTCATCGAGCTAGCTACCGGGTGAGCGGATGAGTGCCTCGACGAGTCGCGGCTTGATGCCGGACAGGATGAGTCCATTGGCCCGCTCGACCTGCCAGTTGGACTGCGGATGCGCAACGGAGGCCAGGTCGAGGCGGATGCCGGAGATGGAGCAGTATTATTCGAGCGTGCCCTTGGCGAAGTTGGTGCCATTGTCGGTGATGATGCTATTTGTCATGCCGTAGCACACCGTATGTCTTTGATGAACCGGACGGCTGTTGGCCCATCTAGTTTCTTGATTGGTCTTGCCTCGATCCACTTGGTAAATTTGTCCACTGCCACTAGCAAATGCGTCATGCCGCCTCGAGCGGTTTTGAAGGGTCCCACCATGTCGAGTCCCCAGAGCGAGAAGGGCCAGGCGATCGATATGGTGCGGAGTGCTGACGCCGGCTGGTGGTTGTGTTTGTTGGAGCACTGGCATCCCTCGCACCTGAGGACGAGCAACTCGACATCTTCGAGGGCCGTGGGCCAGTAGAAACCATGGCGGAACGCCTTGGCCACCAGGGATCATGATGCGGCGTGGTGCCCGCACTCGCCCTGATGTATGTCGCGGAGGATGTCAATGCCCCGTTCCTGCTCGACGTAGCACTGGAACACGCCGGTGGAGCTGCGCTTGACGAGCTCGTTGTTGATGATGCTGTAGGTGCACGCTCGATGCTGTACTTGTCGAGCTTCGGTCTCGTCCATGGGGAGAACCCCGTTCTCCAAAAATTCTGATATTGGGAGGGCCCAAGATGGAGTCGTAACCACGGCAAGGACGGCCACCAGGGTGGGTTCCGAGTCGGCAGCCCCCGAGCCGGGTTGAGCAGTCCCCGATCGGGTATGGCGACGGCCGGGTCTGGGACGATGGTGGCCGGGTTGAGCTGGGCAGCCCCTGGGCTGGGTTCAGCAGTCCCCGGGCTGGGCTAAGCAGTCCCCGGGCCGGGTTGAGCAGTCCTTGAGCCGGGTTGAGGTGCGGTCGGGTTGTCTGGAACGTGGATAGACTTGGAGTCCAGTGATGGCTTGACGGACGGTTTGCGCAGGTGCTCGAGGGAGATGCCAGATGGGATGGCTTGTCGTGACGAGGCGATCTTGGCGAGCGTGTCGTCTGCTTCGTTGTCCACGCGTGGGACGCGGAGGAACTCGCAGCCCTCGAAGGATCCGGACAGCTTCTAGACGAGGAAGCGGTAGCTTGCCATGTTGGAGTCGCGGGTGTCCCATTCGCCGAAGCACTGCTGTACCACCAGGTCCGAGTCGCCATAGCATAGGATGCGTCGGATGCCGAGTTCCTTGGCAAGCCGAAGGCTGTGCACAAGGGCTTCGTACTCGACGATGTTGTTGGAGGCGGCGAAGTGGATCTGGAGCGCGTAGTGGAGCCGGTCACCCTTCGGGGATGATAGTACGATGTTGGCCCCTAAGCCGAGTCGCATCTTGAACCCGTTGAAGTGCATGCGCCAATGTGTCGAGTCGGGAGGCGGTGGCAAGTACTGGGTCTCGGTCCAGTCGACGAGGAAGTCGGCCAGGGCCTGAGACTTGATCGAGGTGCGGGGCTCGTAGAGGATGGTGTGGCCGGCTAGCTGGATTGCCCACTTCGCAACCCGGCCAGGGGCGTCCCGGCACCCAATGATTTCTCCGATAGGCGTCGTGCTGACTACTGTGAAAACGTGCTCTTGGAAATATTGCTTCAGCTTCTTGGCGGTGAGGTACACGCCGTAACACATCTTCTGGTAGTGCGGGTAGTTCTGCTTGGAGTTGGAGAGCACTTCGCTCAGGTAGTAGACTGGGCGCTGGACGGCTTGGATCTTGCCCTTCTCTGCTCGCTCGACCGCCAGCACCGTGTTGACCGCCCGCGGGGTCGCGGCTATGTAGAGCACTAGCGGCTCCTTGTCGGTCGGCGCGGCCAGGACTGGCATGGTGGAGAGCATGCGCTTGAGGTCTTGGAAGGCCTCGTTTGCCTTGTCGTTCCATTCAAACAGGCTCATCTTCTTCATCAGCTGGTATAGGGGCAGCGCCCTCTCGCCCCGCCGGCTTAGGAACACTACAAAAAAAATACACTTCCGTGATGATACGTGTTTGTAACAGTAGGTCGCTTTTTTGTCATGCATGTACATCCATGACAAATTTATGACAGAATCAAGATAGTCATACCTGTGCTGTCGTAGAAGTGTTCCATGACATTACCAAAATTATCATCACGGAAGTGTCCACTTCCATGACGATAAATCGCGCGTCACATAAGTGCTTTCTCAAGGGTGACCGACACGTGGCATCCACCATAACGGAACGCCGTTAAGCTATTGGGTCGGGTTTTGGATCCGATAACCCGTTAACAACCCCGACCAATGGGGATTTTCCATGTGTAAAATCATCATTGGCTAGAGGAAACACGTGTCGGCTCATCGTCGGGACAGATGTCATCCACTCACTGGACAGAAGGCGCCTATGATACGTCGACATGTGGCATGACCCAACAAGTTTAAATGGGCCGGCCCAACTAAAGGCCCATAAGATTATGCAGACCATAATGGGCCAGCCCAGCTAAAGGCCCACGAGATTTTGCGGACCATAATGGGCTGGCCCAGCTAAAGGCCCACAATATTTCGCGGGCCATAATGGGCCGGCCCAGGTAAAGACCCACAATATTTTCGTGTGCCATAATAGGCCGACCCAGGTAAAGGCCCATGGTGACTCTAGCCCATAATGAACAATAATTTTCTTTATACCCGTTAACGGCCCGTGATTTACATGGGCCGTTTCCAGCCCATGTTAGCTTTTGGCCTATTGACGGCCCATACGTTCTTGGGCTCCTTTTCGGCCCTCGATTACTTCCGGCCCGTTACTGGCCTATTCCCCTAATGGGCCAAATTCGGCCCATGGCAAGAGTCGGCCTGTTACTAGCCTGTTCCACTAATGGGCCAAATTCGGCCCATGGCAAGAGTCGGCCCGTTACTGGCCTGTTACCCTAATGGGCCAAATTCGGCCCATGGCAAGAGTCGGCCCGTTTCTGGCATGTTAACCCGTTGCGCCATTTCCAGCCCGTCCTATATTCTGGCCCATTAACGACCCGTTATGCCTGTGACAGAATTAAGCCTTTGCTGTCATAAGGCCTGTTAACGGCCTGTTACTGTGCTGGGCCGATACCAATTACGCCCGATTATGGACCATGTAGACCCATTTATCCGACAGCCCGAGGCCCACCGGTTATAGGCCCATTTATCGATGGCCCATAGGAGACCCATGGATCCTACGGCCCTTGTATGGCCCATGGTAGTTGCGGCCACTAGCAAACCAGGGAAAAAGAAGACTAGGAAATAAATAAGGCCGAAACTAACGCTAGGCTATTAAGGCGATTGCACAGATTACATCCACTCGGCATCAAAGATCGCCACCAGTGCAAATATAGGGAACACCCTACACTATACAAAAATGGATTGTTGTTTTCTTCGAGCGGTGGCTGCACGTTAAGAATAAATTTTGTATCGCACCAAAACAAATTACAACTATATAACAAAATGAAGGTTGGCATAAAACTTAACAGTCTAGCAGATAAATGCACCACCAGAAGTTCAGAAGCTTAGTTCATTTGACCTGACTATTACGTTTTCATGCTGTATTGTCCGATCGAGCACCATAATCCTCGCCTTCGTTTCCCCTAGGCTCCTAAACAATATAGTAAATGTCTGATAGTCTAGTTTCAAAACCATGCATATCTTGACGACATTGAGCAATGTTTCTCCTTGTTTCACAAAGGGTCTCTGTTAGGGAATGGACTTGTGTCTGGAGCGCAGATACAACATTGCTTTGAGCTTGCATATCTTGATCATGAGGCAGTTTGGACGATATTGCCTTAACAACCAACACAGTATTACGCAGGAACATGCTTTTGGCACTGTTAGTGGACAGGTACTGACCCACTGCAGCAAGAGCTGACATTGCGGTTATAGTTGCCTCGCCACCTTCAGAAGGTGGCGGTTCCACCATTTTTTCCATAGCTCACTAAAAAGTTGAGGTTTTACATTAGTAGTACCACAACAGAAGATATTAAGGAGGCAGCAAAACCAAACAAAATAGCTTTGGTCTATATACAGAACTTATTCTGGTGAACCCATGTAAAATATTAGTTGTATTTTATTGCAAGTACATAATAAAACCAGGTTCCAAACATATGACCATGTACCATCGCTAATGTATTGTCTATTTCTTCACATTGTATTGAGGGCTAAGGATAAAGAGACGAAGTTTATAATACGGTAAGCATAGTATGACATCATTCATATCACAAAACAACTGAGAACAGACAAATAGGCAATTGTAACGTTGTGTGGGCAAGTCCAGCACGGAACTAGATTATGGGTCAAGATCAAAGGAACATCACTCCTCTCTTTTAAACCTTGTAAGGTGCAATGATATGCTAAGACAATTGTGTATAAAATTGAAAAGAGTAATAGACATTGCTGCAAACCATGCAGTTCAAGGCACAAGTCAGAGTAAGTAGTAGTTAAAAGGCATGAGGATTAAGGACTTACAACAACGGCTTTGACTGGAGTAGTCATGCCCTTCTTCTTGCTGGTGTGATAGTCCTTGAAGATTTCCAGAGCATTTGGTTCAGGTACTTTTTGGTCCTTGCGGGATTTCCTCTGCATTTGGAACAAGTCAATATAGATCTGATAATATGGTACAGCGAAAAGAGTGAAACAACAGCTAATTACAAGAGCCTCGCAGTGTGCAATATAGCTACGAGATCCTGTCGTCTGTTGGAATTTCACTTTCGTACGGTTGGCCTTGTTCTTTGAACAGTTCACCTACAAGAAGATAGATTTGTGTGTCACATGCGTAAATAGGACTTCAACATGTGATCTGATGACATATATATATAATTTACATGATACTTCGGATCGGACCAGTGTTTAACAAGGCCTCTCCAGTCTTCATCAGATATATTTTCCACTGGAGATGTTTGGGCAAGTTCACTGTTAGCCTTGCCTTCAAAGTGAGTTTTCCTCAAGTTATATCGATACTATCGCAGAGCAGACTTGAAAACATGGGTGCAAGCTTGTCTGGTTGCATCATCTTGGCTATCCAACTTGAACCTCATCCGTTGAAAATTATGGGAGTCTCATTATCAGCAAGCTAGAAAGTATTGGACAGAGCAAGACGATATTACTAGTTTCCATACATAACCATACTTACAGATAAATGGCCGAGGAAGATGTTGAACTGGGTTTCGTCTTTGTCATTCCTGTACTGAATCCATGTTGGGAGGATACGTACATGACACCTAACAGCAACCGCTGCCTATGATACTAACTTGGCTAACTCTGTAGCATCACGTGGCCTTTTTAAACCTGCCTCAAAACGGATCTCCATTCTTCCTCCTCTAGATTTAGTTAACCTATCGAGCATTATCCCTGATGTTTGTTTCCTCTTGCGCCTAGGTGCTAGTCCAACAACAAACATAGGAAGTGTTAGTGTACATCAAACTGTGAGACTACATATAAAGAAGCATGCAACTGTAACTTGACTCCAGCAACTACCTTCTTGCTGTTGAAGCTCACAAGGTTCATCTGATATTGCCAACTCGTCTTGTGTCAAGAGTTCTTGGGAAGTAGTGTCAGGTGGCAAGGGAGCTTGGGAACGTGCTGCTAGCTCAGTTGACGCACGAGTACGTCGTGCAGCTGGTAGTACAGTGGTAGGTGTTGCAAGAACTAGGGTTGTCTCTGCTTGTTTGGTGGCAGCTATTTGTTTCTGTTTGTCTTTTTTTTGCAACTCGTGTAGCATGGGATGACGTGTTTGTAGAATTTTCTGCTGGACTTTGACCTTCTATTGCACCATCAGTACCAGCAGAATCTGCAGGATTCATCCGCTTATCATTCCCTGCCATTCTGTGTTTCTTCCTCTTTCTCTATGCCATGATAAGTCAAGCCGACAAGAAAAACGAATAACAATTTAGTTCTTCAGAACAAATTGATGCGTGATGCAGACGAACTGAACTTTGATGTTAGACAACCACATGATAGGAGGATGTAATATGTATGAAAAACAGGACGGAAGAGATAACCAGAACTATGATGTGTAAACTAAGAAGAAGACATTTCACCAAATTAGAACCAATGCAATGGAAGGTAGACACCATATGAAATATGCTACAAATATCGCTCTGCCAAGTTAACAGTGTCTCATCATAAATGGCGTTTAAACAAATGTGAAGCAGTACAAGAAATAAATCATATGCAAGATGCAAACAACATCACACTACCATGTTAGAGGTCTCTCGTCATTAGTGCCATTGCATATTCACAGCATTGCATATTCACAGCTTATGATGTGTAAACTAAGGAGAAGGCATTTCAACAAATTAGAAGCAATGAAAGCTAGACACCATATGAAAGATGCAACGAATATCACTCTACCAAGTTAAAATTGTCTCGTCATAAGTGCCATTTCAACAAATTAGTAATACAAGCTAGAAAAGAATGTGAGATGTAACCTATATCACACTCTGAAGTCAAACATGTCTTATGATAAGTGATTGTTGCAGGTTACACAACAGTAGTAATTTGATGTAAGAACATGGTGTGATAGATAGATATTGTATGTTCTAGAAACGGGAACACGTGTCTTATTCAAGTATAATGTGTAAAGTAAGCAGATGGAATTCAACAAAATTAGAAGCAATACAAGCTAGACATCACACATAACATGCAACCACATATAACAGTGCCAAGTTAGAGGGAGCACCGGTGATGCTGCACTAGGGGAGACGTGCTCATCATAAACACAGCTTTGTTGAGTGTCTATGCATGTGTTGTCTTGGAAATCATCTTGGGGGTGTGGATGAGTAGAAACTGTAGAGGCCCTCCGTTCGGAAGGAGCACCTTTATCTGCTGCCTTGCTAACTTCCTTCCGCTTTATTGATTTTGAATTGTCAAGTAAAACCGACAAGAAAAAGCATTAAAATTCTCTCTTCAGAACTCATTCATGCATGATACTGACAATCACTACTTTGATGTAAGGCAAACACATGATACTAGGATGGAATATGTACGAAAAACAGGACGACATGGAATGTTCACAACTGTTTGTGTAAACTAAGCAGAAACCATTCCAGCAAATAAGAACCAATGCAAGCTAGACACCACATGAAAGATGCAACCAATATGACTCTGCCAAGTTAAAAGCGTCCCATCATGAATGGAATTTCAACAAATTAGAAGCAGCGCATGCTATAAATCATATGAAAGATGCAACTAATATCGCACTGCATATACTAAAGGTGTCTCGTCATGTTGATTGATGCGGGATACAAAAAAACAATAGTTTTATGTAAGGACATGCTTAATAGACAGATGTACTATGTACTAAATACAGGAAGGCATGTCACATTAACAGGTATAATGTATAAGCTAAGCAGACTAGCACATGCAGTTTAACCAGATTGGAAGAATTACAATCTAGACACCATATGCAACATGCAACCACATATCACGCTGCCAAGTTAGAACAAGCACCTGCGATGCTAGTGTAGGAGAAATGTTGTAATCAACTACAGAGCTACGTTCACTATCTTCATCTAGCATTTTTGTTTCTTGAGAATCATGTCGGGAGGCTGATGCTGCATTCTTTAAACGAGGAGTAGTCCCCTTGCCTGTCTGCCTCGTCATAAGTGATTGATGAGGGATACACAAGAACATTAGTTTGATGTAAGAACATGGTTAATACACAGATGTGCTAGTATGTACCAAAAACAGAAAGGCATGTCATATTCAAAGGTATAATGTGTAAGCTAAGCAGATGCAATTTAACCAAATTGGAAGCAATACAAGCTAGACATCCGGTTGGAGTGGTGAGCGTGATCATCTAGGACCTAAGAGCCTGGTGGGAGGCGGGCTGCTTCGCCACCATCGCAGCTTTTTAGTTAGCTTCCAGGTGATGCCTATCTTTGTTGGGCTTGTCACTGGCTCGGCCAGTGCCCTGACTAGCTATTTGTCTTCTGGTGCTCACGGGATGGTGGTTCATGTAAAAAAATATCTTTCCTTATCTTACCGACTTCGGCCTTTCGAATACAAGCTAGACACCATATGGAACATGCAACCACATATGACACCATGAAGTTAAAGCAAGCACCTGGGATGGTGGTTCATTGCGAGCGAGGTCATCAACTCCAGAGCTACGTTCCCCATCTCCATCTGCTGACACTACACCCTTTAAAGCGTTGAAACGTGTCTTGCCTAGCCGCACACCAAACTGGAGTGACTTCTCTCTTTTCTTTTTGGCTTCTCTCATGGCAGCAGAGTCTAAAATACCCTTGCATAAAAACACAACAGTGAGAGTAAGGGTGAAGTGTGTGCAGAACTAGTGCACTGTAAAAGTAGAAGATACCAGGTGGCTGAAAAATAAATGATAGGAGACATATGATAGCTCTACAACATTGCATGGCAAACAAAATCAGATTCTACTCTGTATGATTTTGTAATATATGAGCACAGGAAATGCAGGTACTCCTCCAGCACACCACCACATGTGGTCATATCTAAGATAACAGTCGACTGAAAATAAATAGGTCAGTCAATTTTTTTAATGAACCATCTGATCTATAAGGAACGGGCAGATGGCCTTCGTCTACCTCTCGCCAGTCACTGTTGACGATCTTTCTCAAACCGCCAGCGACCACCGGCCCAGACCCCTGCCTCCGCCGCCCCGCCCTCCCATCGACCTCACACCACCGCCGTGCTTGGCAGCGCCCCCAGGCCATCCCTTTAATCCCGGCCGACCTCCAAATCGGGCGCCAGTAGCTCTAGGCTGCACACGCCCCTAAGATAAACACCAAGGTGCTGCTTCCCCAGCGTAATAGGCGTACTAGCGCCTGTTACGCCGGGGAATGCTTCCGTTATTTGGGAATCAAGTGGCCAGAAATTGAAATTCAGGGGGGCGACGAACCTCAAGCTAAGGTGAAATAGTATATGAGGAGAAACCTTGTGCATCGCGAGTTACTAGGAACATCTAGTATCAAGAATAAGCGGTCAACTAGTGTCTTCTGTGGGATGAATACCGTGCAAGCAGAGACGTAAGATTTGCACGAATAAGGGAAGAGGAGTACCTTTTTCGGTTGTCGGTATGGTCACCTCCACAAGTCGCGCCAATTTTCCTCTTTTTACCGGGGAAACCGATGTTCTGGAGGGTGCAGGCTTGGACGAACCCATGGCCAAATTGTTGACTGTGTTGCCGTGGTTGTATGTCAGCGGAGGGGAAGCAGATCTGAGGCGGCGAAGGACGGCGTAGCAGGAACAACTCCGGTGCGGTGGAGGGTGGCGAAGTTGGAGCGGCAGCGGTGAGGCGCAGGACGACATGGTTGAACTGGCTCAGGTACGGACGGCTCGGCCTCGGCTTCAACTACTAGCCGTGGCGAGCGTTGTGGTTGAGGTTGCGGTGGACAATGACGTCGGGGTATCGGCTCCGGCGTGATGGAGGAGGGCGGCGGTTGATGGGTGGGATGGGGTGGCGGACGGAGGACGCCGGGGTTTCGCGGCTGGTGGAGAGGTAGTTTTAGCGCCCATGGAGTACGAATGGGGAATCGGACGGGTGGGGGGAACCATGTTTCGGTCTGGGACGCGCTTGTTTTTGGCTTTTTTGAATAGAAGATGGGACGCGCTTGTTTGAAATTTGGGGAAAGTACAAACTTTGCCCCCCTCTTAAATTTTGGACCTACTACGGGTCAGGGGTAGGATGGTAATCCCAGGTGTCCCAAATAGTGGGCGGGAGCGATTTCGGCCGCGCGCATGTGTGCTTAGGCGGCCATTGTGTATGAATGTTTTTCGGATGCGGTTGCGTGGCGTCTAGATGAAGCTACAAACCTACCCCGGTTTAGACCTTTGGACGTCGGGCCGGTAGGTTTCACGGGCCGGAGTTATTAGAAAAGTAATTTCCTTGTACTACCAAACATTGGTCTAACGCGGTTTCGGGCGAGTAGAGGCTCTTCTGGCGCTTCATTCAAAATTTTGAAACACCAGCATTCACGTTTAGAGTACTCTTGAACTATGAGGATTGACCTAAATATACAACGTTATATTTGACCTTCTATGTTTGAAAACCTCATTAAATTATCCACTTCTTTTTGAAATTTTGACACTTGAAAATCCTATAACTACGATTATTTTGGAATGGAGGAGCTAAATTTGAATCTATTTTGTACACGACTACATATGCTATTATGTACAAAATCAGAGCAAAGATTGGTGCCCCCATAATTTAGGTATGGTTTACAAATGCCATGATATCAAATTCAAATAATTGAATGGACTTCATGTTGAATTTGATTTTTTTAAACCACCTTAAGTTGAATTCAAATGTATGCTAGTTCATAGGTAGTAGCTACTTATAATGTCCATTGTGTAACTTTCATATGTATAATGTGCTTTACACACACAACATGAACTATACTCACGTTTATATTCGATTGCTAAAGCGATGCATTGTCTGGAGATCAAAATACTAACTATGTGGATCAATTCTGTCGAATAATAACATAGACATGCTCAAATTCGATAGAATCTAGATGTCTGATGGATCAATGAACGCTCCTTACGCGAATTACAAATATCATGATCTCATCCTAATATTTGGATACAATTTATATCTTTAATCAATGTGTAGAGCAGTCTTTTACGTGTAGTTTCACTCTCCATCGGTGGCCTCTCACACATGCTCACACACTCTCTCCTGAGGTGTCTTTCTCGCACACATGCTCTAGATATAACCCTCCCTCCCTCTCGTAACCATTTACAACTGTTTTCACTAACCTTTATCACAAGCACTCTTCCTCTCGCAAACATAGACACGCACAATCCTCATCGACCCTTTCTATATACATGGACCTGCCTACGTGTCTCATGTACGCACATTATCTTTATGCCTGTCTCTCACGCGTTGTCTCACATCTCTCTTCCTAATCGACGAGTATGATTCTAGCAGAGCATTCTATAGGATGCCCCTTAAAGTTAGGTTGGATGAATAGTAATATCAGAGATAAAGGGGTTACCTTAGTCCGAGAACCTAGGGTTACAAATCCTAGACGGCTTTGTCAGTGGACACAGAGTCCTTCACAATTCTGCTATCTTTGTCTTGTGCGACTAGTCATCCATGGGTCTTCCTAAATGCATCGTGGGCCGACCAATGTGGCGCAGGACGGAATAGAACGAAGGGCCTCACCTCGACCCACCGGACCTCACGCGGTGACACACCCTCTGCCCCCACGTCTCATTATCTTCTCACACCCACACATACCAACACAAACACCACACACACAGAAAATTTCTCCTGGTGCCTCTATTCCCTCCCCCCTTGCATATACACACTCAAGGGAATGGAATCTCTTGTCGTGACGTCATATTCGTCTCTCTCTCCCTAGACCACTCTCATTTCTCGTGCTATCTCTCCCATGCCCCCCGCCCCCCCGTCGGCCCCTCTGTCCATGCCTCTCTCGAATACATAATACACACACATACCTCTCTAGGCCCCGCCAAATGCATCAACTACACATTCACACATGTTACATCACGTACCCCATTGATCTAAAAAGCCCTCTCTTCACATTTATTTCGCATACAACATTCCTTTTGAATAAAGTGTGGCCAAAAATTATTTTAGAGTTTCTACATATATACAACATTACAAAGTTATATGGAGGAGTACAAACGCTAATTTGCATTGCATGGTGCCCACAATGATATTTATTCCGCACTGTGAATTTGTATATTTTTATACTATATACAAAGTTAGTCATAATAAAGAGAAATGAAGAGCATCTCTCTCTACATCGCATACCCCCCTGTACGCCCCTTTCACGTATGCACACAAAACTATCTCCAGGTCCTCTAAAAGTAAGCCCCCAGAAAATTCACGCATGTTTCATCTTTCTCTCGCGATATATGCAATGACGATCATTGTATTTGAAGCGAAAGCACGATACGTACATTGGACTTCAGAATCCACTCATTACGGTCACCATTTACGTTTAGTGGTTATTATGCAGTCACGGGCTCACCGTACAACTCTGTATTTGCTCATGACATGACTAGTTGACCAGTTAAACGCTCCACGTGGCACCTCTAGTGTTGCATCACATTATCTCACTACCATCGTGCCCACCTGTTGACTTGTATCTACTCTACATCTACACTCTTATAAAATTCATAAAATACACTCTTATAAAAACAGAGTTGGTGATGATGGTGTGCCTGCCATCCTGCAATATAGGCCGTCCGATTTATATCTAACGGATAGGAAAGAAACTATGGCAATTTTGCAAAAAGGTACCCACACACCTCTCCACATTTGCAAATAAGGCCTTCCCTCGTTCATCCTTTTCTCTCACAAGATAAACAAGTCATACAAATGCATCTTGATGTTACATGCAACTCACGGGCATCTTGCTAGTAAGAATGAAAACAAACGACAAAAAAATATTTGGACAGTGGTTTGAAGTCATGACCGCGGGCACAGCGGACAAGGTGGCCTTGTATTGGTATGCTGAGCCGTCTGTTTTAACACACATGAGCTGGTGTGGTGATTATACACACACGCACACATGCACACGAACTGCATCCACGCAACACTCACACAAACACATGCACCCACGGACGCACGCAACACTCACATGTACACACGCAGCCACGCACGCACACAACACTCACACGCACACATGCACGCATGCATGCACACCAGTACACCACACGACCAACACACACTCTCACGCTCAAGTGCTCAACCTACACGTGCATGCGCACACATCAGGCCCAGACAGACACATACACAACCAGGTGATTCCCGCGCACGGGTTGGAGCCTTGTCGCGCCTGCGTAAATTTGTGTTTATCTGACCTTTTGCCTATGCGAACTGACAGGTGGGACCCACAATGAATGTGGTCAATTTAACTAGTCAACATGGCGCCACGCAGACTATTTGGCCGGTTAACAGAGTGCAATCCGATGCTGAGCTGTGAGCAAGTGACCATATAATCACCGTAAAATGTATATAGTGACCGTAATCAGCTTATTCTGAAGTTCGGTGACCGTATTACGCTTTTCTCTCTGTAGGCCCTCCAAAACTACATCTCTACACGTTCTCGCATGTTACATCTAACAACTATGCAATACAGCACTACTACTACACTCTAACACAATAAATCATATGTGTTTTTAGTTTTACTAGATATCATATTGTTACTTATAAGTATTTAGTTTGCATACATTAAAATTGCCTTTGAAATGTATGGCCAGTATCATCTACCGCGCGGGAAAAATCCCGCCCATTCCTGTTTAATCGGGTTTGTATCGATGGATCGTGCGAAACAACAAAACTATAGTACTATACAATACAAGTGACAGTTCACTGGGCCGTCGTGTCATCTACTCCTCTGTCGTAAGAGTGGAGTGCTCTCTTTCATAAATCTTCTAGTCCCTTTTGCCGACATGTGGGACATCAAGCTACCGGGTCCACGTGCCATACCGGAATACAGTGCAGAGCAGCCGAGGTGAAGCACCCCAGTCATGGCGCCAGCATAGTAATGAGCAATGAGGCGTCAAATCACAAAGCTGCCCTTTTCCCGCAGTTAAGTTGGAGGGACGAAGCAACCGTCATTTCACTCGTTGCTGAATCCGCTTCTCCCTCATCTTCTTCAACTTAACCACGTGTTGCTTCTGCCGTTGTTCTGCCTCACGTGGGTCGCAGATCAGCTTGGTAAAGCACTGACACGTGGGACCGCATGTTAGCAAACCGCCAGGACAACGTCCTCCGAAAATAAGAAGCCTAATACTAGACTTACAAAGGGCTATGTAGCTGCTACGTATACTTTCCATCTAATCTATATATGCCCCCCTGATTTTTAGGTGGGGTGGGCTTAATCCTCTCCTTTAATCCAATCAAATAGTCCCACATCACATCAGTTCGTAACTTTACGTAAACCATTACGTGAATGTAGCATTGCTCAAATAAGAAACCTCCCCCGCCATCCGCGCGGCAAAATCACCTCCTTTTTACTCATCTCGATTCTATAATTTTTTAGATCAATATAATTGAGATTTGTATAGATAGCACACAGGAGCAAAACCAAGTGGTATGGTTAAGGGCATCCACAATGTGTAGCCAAATGTGAAAATAGCTTTTGGCATCGTGGGAACCATTGTGGACGGTGTTGCCAAAGCCAAAAAGATGGAACCGAAACTCCCTGATTGATTGATTGAAGGAATAGAAAAATGCAACGTCTCTCCTCTTTCTCCCATGCTTGGACGCATGTAGTGCAGTATAGAGCACAGAGTCTACTCCCCTGTCCCTTCTATCACAAATCACAAAGCAGTGAGGCGTCAAATCACAAAAGCACGGACGAAGCAACCATCATTTCACTCTTCGCTGACTCCGCTTCTCCATCGTATTCTTCGAGAAGCCATCTCACCGCATTAGTTACTCCTAGTAGTACTAGTAAAGGACTTCCTGGATGCAAATAAAGCGGTTGTCTCAGCTTGCAGGCGGCACTTGCGAACGACTTACCGTGGTCTCCCTCAATGGTGTTCTCCGTCGAACGCACTTCGCCAAACCACCAAAAAAATAAAAATATCGTCGATGTCACCGCAATGGGGAAGGAAGTCAAATATAGTTACTACCTCCATTTTTTTGTACACAAGGCCAGTATATCAAAATTACAATTTGCAAAGGGCCACTAACACTAATTGAGGCAAAATTGATGGGGTTAGCAACCAAGGACATTAATATCCCCTGCATGCATGCGGAAGTGAGAAGGTTGGTTTGCATGGCGCTGCATTAATCAAGCGATGAGGAGTGAGATGGTTAGCTCTTTGGTCTTTGGAGAAAAAATACGCATTAATTGACACGTGAAACGAGGATTTGTATCGATTAAATCCCGCGATGGAAAACCCAGCCTTTCTTTTTTAACACTAGTACTCCTAGTACATACGTACTTATCCTGTTTGGGTCTAGGCCTTGCATTGCCAAACTTCGCCACACATTTTTGCCAAGCTTGCCTAAAGTTTTCAAAATGAGAAGGAGGTACACTTGTGCACGACTATCGCGGTCACACCGCACCCTCACACGGTCGCTCCTACACGCCGCGGTCGCACAACCCTCACACAGTCGCTCCTGCACGCCGCAAACCCAACCAAGGGAACGCACCCTCACTAACACGTGCTGTCGCATGTGAACACACCAAACTCAGCCATCCTATCGCTGACACATAATTTTTGTTCATAGAGTATGTTTATCCAACCACATGTTGGGGAGTATCCGTACGGCCCGTGCGGTGGTCTATTGGGGAAGAAGAAGAGGTGAGGAAGAAGGAAAGAAGGGTTAGGAGACGTAGGATATTCATCCAACCGCCTGAAATTGTAGACTGACCCAAGTCAGACAACTTGCATAACAAATATATGTTTTTACACAGCAAAAGATCCATAAAAACAACAACATAAAGAAAAACTATCACTGCTTGCGGAAAGAGACAACCTCGTCGTCTTTGGCTGCGGACGCGAACCAGCCATCGCTGCCAACGTGTGTCTCCGCACCATGGTTGTCCTCGGCCTCCAGCTACTCGTTCAAGCGGAGCGTGCGGGCGCTCTGCACGGACGAGAGCACAACTCGGTTCAAGTCGAGGACGTCCGGTTCCACCTGCAGGAGGGCCTCGATGGCAGCGGCATCCGCGCGCTCCGCATTGAGTTGAGCCTCTGCCGCCCGGTTCAAGTCCAGGACGTCCGGTTCCGCCTGCAGGAGGGCGTCGATGAGAGTGGCATCCGCGCGCTGTGCGTCGAGTCGAGCCTCTGCCGCCCGGTTCAAGTCCAGGACGTCCGGTTCCGCCTGCAGGAGGGCCTCGATGGCAGCGGCATCCGCGCGCTCCGCCTCAAGTTGAGCCTCTGCCGCCCGGTTCACATCCACGACATCCAGTTCCGCCTGCAGGATAGCCTCGATGGCAGCGGCATGCGCGTGTTCCGCGTCGAGTTGAGCCTCTGCCTCCCGGTCCTCCTTTAGTATCGCCATGTTGAACCGCTGGTCCGCCTGCACCATGGGGGACTCGGACGCCGGCACGAAGTCGACGTCCATCGTCTCATACCCATCGAGGGCCTTCTGCGCTACGACCTCCGCCATGAACATTGGATTGGCTTCCTCCTCCTCGTAGCTTGGCTCCAGAGAACTCGGGGATTGGCCCGCCACAAAGCGAGCTTGGGAACGGAGGTCTATGGTGCCGACCGACGCCGTGATTTCTGCGCGGCACTTCGGCGTCAGCATTTTGTAGTAAGTGATCTCGCGGCTCACCATGGCTTTTTGGCGAACTAGGGGATGCTTGATGCGGGCTAGGGGATCGAATGGTGGGGGAATGGGCTGGATATTTGGTGTGGTTTTAGGGCAGTGGCTGGCGTAGGCCGAGCAGCGAAGGTTCTGGTGTGAATAGTGGTTCCGGTGATGACCGGTCAATCGGTTTTGACTGTACATCGCTCTTGTCGCATTCGCATTGCAGCCCAGCACGCTGGACCCTCCACGTCGCTCACCGAATGGAACGCGCTTCGTCTTGCGTTTTCGCTCGCTTGTGGGACCGCAGTTGAGAGCAAACCGATGTCCCTCCCCCTCCCCCGCCCGCATCATTTATTATACCACCACTCCCTCCGTTTTATGCGGAGTAAATAAAAACAAGGGGAGTATACTACGGATGAGGATCCCCTGACGTGGCCGAACCCATTGAGTAACTGACATGCGGGGCCTAGCAAGCATGGGTCCGCCAGTAAGTGACCGAAAGGGAGGGTAAGGCAGGGATACCTATGTCAGAGGATCCACTTCCACTATACTACTTTGACCAAATGTTAGAGTAATAATATATGACATGCAACTTACACAAATGTTAGAGTAATAATATATGACATGCAACTTACACAAAGCATACAAGGTCTAATGCGTTTTTTGAGGCTAACTTTGACCAAATGTTAGAGTAATAATATATGACATGCAACTTACACAAAGCATATGGTCAAATTCGTATGTGAAAGGAGTTTCCAATGATATAATTTTCACATTATACATCTCATGTACTATTAATCTTGTCAATAGTCAAATTGGAAACCATCTCGAGTACAAATCTAGGAGTACGTACGAATCTAACAATATTGATTGGGTGTTGTTGAATGTTGATACCTTTTTGATCAAAGTAGATATACTTTAACTACACATAAAACTTATATGTAAACTACAAAGGATAGGAGGGAGTATATTGTACGTTCAAAAACGAAACGAACATTGAATACCCTTTATATATGATTTGCGGATGCTATGATCACCGGTTCAAAATTTTGAATCCGCCTTAGGTATCACATGCCCCCACTCGTTCCCTCTCGATTTCATCTCGGGGTCCGGAGATCTATTGAAAGAGGACTAGGGTGGGTACATGCGAATGATACTCGACGGAATGTTCAAATGAGGCATGCGGGAGGATGGACTCGACTGGAGGGCGACATGATCGATGGAGAAGAGGGTTGGAGAGGAATGAGAAATAAGCAAACGCCACATGATTATACTTGAATGGCTCAAATAAAAAATAAGTTGTCTCGCTTGGCCTACATAGTGAAAGGCCTAATGCGCAACGCAGAGCACTGATGCTCGAATATGGCCGGGAAAACAGGGAAACAGACATGTGGGGCACACCCGTCGGGATGATGTAGTGCAGACTAGTCCAATGGAGGAGCTGGCCCACGACCTCCTCGCCAGCGACAACCGTTCATGTGGGTCGTTGGGGCCAACAACGGGGCGCAACTCCAGCACCGCCTCTGGACACGACGACCGCGGTGAGCGACACGCTCATATCGTCGCTAGACACGGTCGGTTTCAGTTTGCCGAGGGTGGCGTTAGTGCTGTGGCACGACCAACGGTATGTTTGGTTTGTGCCCAAGGTTGCCCCATCAAAGCATTGGGTAGCCAAAATTTTGGTTGAGGTATTGGTAGCCCATGATTTGGCCGACATTGGCAAGAAAAATGAACTTGAGTTGGCTAGAGTTCATTGGCATGCCAAAGAAATGGCAACCATCCAAACAAAGACCAATCTTTGGGTCATGACCAAAATTTTGGTTGAGGTATTGGTTGCCCATGATTTGGCCGACATTGGCAAGAAAAATGAACTAGAGTTGGCTAGGGTTCATTGGCATGCCAAAAAAATGGCAACCATCCAAACAAAGACCAATCTTTTGGTCATGACCAAAATTTTGGCCAGGTGCACTTTGGCCACAATACAAACACACCCCAACACCTGGCTCGTTGAGGATGCACGGGGCGCCGCGACACGTTCGCGGAGTGGTGTAGCGCGGCCAACTGCATCCTCTGGACCTGAGACCATGCCGGTCGTCTTGTTTTTTCAATGACATGCGGGGATCGCATGTGAGCAAAGGGCATGTCCAACGTTGCCACGACCGCAGCTGACTACCCTGGCACACCAAAACCCTTGTCCCTCGCGCCGTTGCGCGGTGCGTTCCCAGCCGGCGCCAGCTGCCCGCATTCATGCCGTCTGTTCGTATGTCGTCATTAAGAGGCTCGGTGCCCGCGGAACCAACTCCGGCGACTTAATGACGCACCCAGACGCTTGGCCTCACCGGAATGCGCTACTTAAAGCGGCAATGCCCAGCTAACATCCACACCATAGCGCATCATCCTCCTACCTGGAACCACATCCGCCATGACCGCAAGCGCGAACGCTCTGCAGGAGAGCTTGTCTTCGGGGATGGAGCTCGAGGTCGCCGCCCTCGCTCAAGTCGCCGCACAAGCGGTGGCCATGCTGGCGGCCGATGATGGGAGCACCGTGAGCCACGCGTCCTACTTGCCCCCGTCCAATGTCCGGCACCGCCGAGGTCGAGGACTCCTCCGAGGATGAGTAGGGCATGGGAGGCGGCAGGGCATGGTGTGCCAACTAGCCGGTCTGTCTCCTGTGTTCTACTTTTCCTCGCCGGAGACCGCACCTTCACTTCACGGGTCTTGAACCCAGCCCCCGTACATGGAGATCACAGATGGAGGATGTCAGTCGCCGCCGTAGAATAGGTTTAGGGTCGGGTTTCTTTTATTTTTTTTGTCCTATAAAAGTTCGAAATGTAATGAAAATCTGTCGTGTTTGCATTAATCTCGGCCGGTGTATATGAACTTTCACAATAATATACATATTGTAGGAGTACTAGCAAGATGCCCGTGCGTTGCACAGAAGATCAAGATCTTGTGGGAGAAAAGGATGAACGAGGGAAAGCCTTATCTGCAAATGTGGAGAGGAGTGCGGGTAAATTGTCATAGTTTCCTTCCTATCCGTTAGATATAGATCGGACGGCCTATATTGCAGGATTGGACACATCTTTCTACATCTACGAGAAGCTACGAAAGGGTTAACGTAAATTGTCTCTCTCTCCTCCCCTGATTTTCATGGTGGTGGGCCCCTCCCTCCCCCCAATCTACCATCAACAGCTCACATGTTTCACATTACGTTAATTATGTAATTGGGATTACGTAGGTGTAGCATTACTCGTCCTAAAAAACCCAACTAAGCCAACCTCCCAGCATATCGCGCAGGGAAAGACCCGGTCATGCCATTTTAGTCGGGATTACCGGATTACTAGTAGTAGTATTGATGGATCGCGCGAAGCAACATATTTTTTTTAGGGGGCGAATCACCTAGTTTAAAAGGGAAAAATGCAGTACACTCGCAGCACTCCTGTCGCGGTCGCATTGCACCCCACACACGTTCGGTCCTGCACATGGCTCACGCAAACGGAACGCGCTTCGGCTTGCCTCTTCAATGACACGTGGGACTGCACTTGGAGAAATCGACCATGCGCCAAACTCCCCCCACCCACCGCGCGAAAATCCTCCCCCCCCCACACCCAAAAATCCCCCCAAATCCGATTCAACCGCCCTTCGGCCAACTAGCCAATAATATTCCCCAAACCCCCCTCCCCCTGTCCCCCTCCACTACATTCGCTCCGCCAAAGCCGCCCTCCCCGCCGCGCCGATACGTCGGTGTCGTGGTTCGGCGATCCTCTCGCTCCCACAGTACGCTCTCGTCGACTGCCGTCCTCTAGCCGCGCCGCCACCTTTGGCTACGTTCTTGTGAAGGCGCACGGCGGTCAGCGCCGCCACCGCTGGCGACGTTCATGTGGAGACGCACGGCGGTCAGCTTCTCCCACGGTACGCGCATTCTAGACTGAGGCCCCGTTCATGTCGGTGTAGCACTGAATGTTAGCTGATAGACGCTGTTAATCTCACTGCTTGCCGAAGTAGTTTACTGTCAATATGCTCTGCTTAAGAAGCTTCCTTGCCCTGTTCTGCACTCAATCTGCTTAGCTGAGATGGCATGCCAAGGCCGATTAGTTGCTAAAATATCCTGCCATATATTTATTGTGACGTAGATTGCCATGGTCTAGTAGCCAATCCGTTAGCTGAAATAACTCTACACCATTTTATACTCGATCTTTGTTGCTGCGATGGCCTTCGATAGTTCGATGGCTGTGTGCTCGGCCTCATTGACTGCTGAAACAGCCTGCCATAATTTGGCACTCAAATCTGTTTGCTGAATTAGCTTTACATATATTTCGTTACTTAGATCTGCTCGTCCAAATATCTTGCCATAGCTTTAGACATCGACCTAGGTATTTTTTTCTGGACTTCATAAAAAAGCATATATGTTTTTCCTGTAATATCTAGTAGAAGAACTAATTTGTATGTCTAACAGATGGACAGGACTTGGATAACTTCTGCTCGAAGATTCTCCGCTGCATATGTCGAGGGGGTTGAAAACTTCATGAACTTTATCAGAGCTGAGTACGGTGGTCCGAAATCAGATGTGCTCTACCCGTGTAGCAGTTGTATGAATTCAGTTACAAGACCCCAGTCAACTGTGCAAAATCATCTACACTTGTATGGGATGTCGGTCACATATACTAGGTGGGTTCATCATGGTGAAGCTGTGAACGTCAATGTTATTGACTACGTGGAAGCACAGATCACCATCTTGATCTGCCTGATGCTCAGGTGGAAGAGGAGGAGGAGGTGGTGGTGGTGGAGCCAGTGAGTTTGACCAACATTGAAACAATGCTACGAAATGCTCGTGCATTCCATGAACTTTCACCTGCAGAAGAAAAATGGTGGGCCCGCATGTTGGAACAATGCAACGTTGCTGTCACCCCAGGAAATAAGTTGTGAGTATTCTCAGCTATGGTCACCTTTCTTCAGGTGAAGACATCTGAGCGGATGACCAACAAATCATTCATTGCGATGTTGGCTACTTTTTGCGAATCTTTCCCAGATGCGTCTGAGCTGCCACACACCTACAGTAAAATGAAGAATTTCCTTCGTGCAGTTCGAATTGGATATGATATGATCCATGTTTGTAAGAATAATTGTGTTCTATTCTGGAAGGATTATGCCAACTTAAGTGAATGCCAGAAATGCAAATCATCAAGATGGAAAGATGGCGATGCTGTGAAGAGGATTCCTCATAATGTTCTGAGACATTTTCCAATTACACCAAGATTGCAGAGGTTGTTTCATGATGCTGAAATAAGAGAGGATGTACTGTGGCATTCTAGGAACCAGGAGTACAGAGATCAGAATGTAATAAGCCATCCATCTCATGGTAGTGAGTGGAAAAGCTTCAATGATAAGCACAAAGTGTTTGCTGCTGACCCGAGAAACATTAGACTTGGCTTAGCTTCAGATGGATTTAACCCATTTGGCCACCAGAGCGCCACATTTAGAATGTGGCTAGTGCTTGTTATCCCTTACAACATGCCTCCAAATGTCTGCACCAAAGAATCAAACTACATGATGGCCTTTCTCATCCCAGGTCCAAAAAGTCCTGGAAAGGATTTTGATTTGTTCATGGAGCCTCTTGTGGAGGAACTTCAACAGCTATGGAAGGGTGTTCTCACTCGAGACCTATATAGCAGCCCACCAGCTAATTTCTTTCTGCGTGCTGTTATAATTTGGTGCATCCATGATTATCCGGCTTTGGGCACTATGTCAGGGCGAACGACACATGGTTACAATGCATGTGTTCGCTGTGACAGGAATTTGCTGTCATACGCAATACTTAGCAAGATCTATTACATTGGACATCACCGTTTCCTTGCCAAGGACAAGCCGCATCCTAGAAAATACCGAAGACATGTGTTTAATGCAAAGCATGAAAACCGTGATGCGCCAAAGAGGCTCGCCGCCGATGAGTTGCAAGTGGAATTAGAGAAGGTCAGGCATATTACACCAGGAAACCATCCTGGTAATGGTAGCGGGAAAAGGAAGCATGGCAGGGTAGAAGAGAGATTATTATTTACCCGCAGGTCCACTTTGTGGGACTTGGAGTATTGGAAAGATTTGGATCTAAGGCATAATATTGATGTGATGCACATCGAGAAAAATATATGTGACAGCATTATCGGCACACTTCTTAATATTGAAGGCAAGACAAAAGATACCTTAAAATCTAGGATTGATTTGACACACCTGGGTATCAGAAAGATTTGCAGGTGCAAGATGAAGGTAAACCACGGGATATGGCACCAGCTGTGTACGTCTTGGACAAGGTAAAAAGAAAAGAATTATGCGAGGTCCTGCCACGTGTGAGATTCCCACATGGATTTGCTTCCAACCCTGAAAGGAGAGTCAGTGCAGATGGAAATAAGGTACAAGGGTTGAAAACTCATGACTGCCACGTCCTACTTCAAAGGGTTTTACTTGTTATCCTTAGAGGATTGGGCCGCCCTGACTTATACAGAGCAGTTTCAGAGTTGGGACAATTCTTCAGGGAACTCTGCAGTAGGAATATCAGGATAGATGCTTTGGAGCGTCTTAGAGACAAGATACCAACTATCCTATGCGACCTTGAGAAGATATATCCTCCAGCCTTCTTTGATGTGATGGTGCATTTGGCTGTTCATCTACCTGATGAGGCACTACTTAGAGGTCCAGTACAGTATGGCCGGATGTACCCTATTGAAAGGCGGCTAGGCACTTTCAAGGGCTATGTTAGTAATAGAGCTAGACCCGAGGGTTCCATTGCAGAGGCCTACATTGCTACAGAAGTGTTGCTATTCTGCTCAAAATACATTGACACAGCTGATCAGCTTAGCAAAGAGGTGGGTGAAGACAATCCCGGGCTCAATGTTTTCGATTATTCTGTTCGAGTTACAGGGAAGAGTCGACAAGAGGACAAACCTAAAGATTTGGACAAAATGGTTTGGTATGTGTTGAATAACTGTCCTGAGATACTACCTTATATCAAGTAAGTGCAGTACTGCAGCTTATACATCGTAATCTACTAAACTTGCAACACATTCTTATATATTTAGATGTTTGACGTGATCACTATGTTGTGCAGCATCTACAAAGAGGAGTTACTGCCGCAAAATCCAAGAAACATTGACAAACTGGTTATGGCAGGATTTGCGAAATGGTTCAAGAACCATGTAAGGTTTTGAAGTGCACTGTCAGTTTTTTTAATATATTGAGTACATAAGATGATCAGCTTGTCTATTTTCTAACCATAGGTTAAGAAGATGCGGGAGGATGTGCAGGCAGTTGATGATGCCCTTTACTCACTAGCAATGGGTCCTGATACTCAGGTAAGACATTATGAATCTTGCGTTGTTGGAGATGTGCGCTACAACACCCTTGCACGAGATGAAGGCAGGAAGACACAAAACAGTGCCATCATGAGCACAGATATGTATGACAAAGAGACAATTGAAATGTATGCTAACATAACAGACATTATTCAGTTGCAGTATATCTACAGTTTCGAGGATCATCGGTGTGTGGTTCTGTTGTGCTGTCGTTGGTATAACCTGTTTTCCAGGATCGCAAAACCCAGAGCTGATGATTATTTCAAATCCATCAATGTCAAGGCGGCGTACCAGACCAACGAGCCTTTTATTTTGGCAAATCAAGCAACACAGATATTTTTCTTGGAAGACACATTTGCACGTAGCGATGACTGGAGAGTATTGCAAAGGTTTGAGCAGAGGAATTCGTTTAATGAAGTTACACAACAAGATGATGCTTGCACTGCTCCTGATGTACAAGATAACACAGATGTTCCAAATATCTTTGAGAACCATCACGTCAATGACACCGGCGAAAAGATTGCCTGTCGTGCTGTGGACATACAAGAGTTGATCAAGAAGAAGCCAACGTTCGAGCACGTTGAGGATGAAGAAGAAGATGACACCGTGGGGAATTATGATTCAGACTGATACACATGGCGAAGATGTTGACGTTGCTGCTGCGGATGATGATTACATTGCTTTTGTCGTATTTGCCTGTCGGAAGACGTTTTTTTATCTACTATCTGAAATTGTGTTTGCTATGACAACTGAAACCTGATGAACATGTTGTTTAGTATTTTGTTGTGAGAACATCACTTGTTATGTATGCTAATTTGTGTTTGGTGATTGTATGACAACTAAAACATGATGACATTGTTGTTTAGTTGTACTCATATTTGGCTGTGAAACTTGAATTTGATGACATAGTTTGTTGTTGGACTGCAATTTGCTCGACGTCTTCGAATGAGAACAAAGCTGACCCGACAGGGCACCTGCTATTTATTTATTTATATGAGCAAAAGGGGATACCCCCTGATTTCCGTTAATAGAAATCATTAGATGTTCACAACATTATGCCCAGCCTGCTACACAAGTTTCATTCATTACTAGTTTCAGCAAAGTGCTCATGTCGTAGCCACTGAATACATCACGAGTGCTACATACACTACAAATAAAGACACAATCATCCTACAGAGCACATCGATTTTGCCCATTATCTTCACAAGCTCTTTCATCTCCTCATTGCTGTCAAGGCCGTTCAGCAGCTGTTGCTTGGCCATGATCATAGGAACTGCATCCTTAACCTTCTGCTCTGCATCTTCCTCTTCTGTCGTTCCTTTAGTTACTTGTCCAACACCCCAACCTGCTGGTATTGGGATTCCTCGGCTAACCAAATAATCAGCGTAGTTGCATTCCCCCACATCGGCAACTTCCCAGAAATACAAATCACAGGAATCTTCCCTTTTCTGCACAAATCAAATTGGTAGATCATCAACCAAACTATTAAAAAAATCAGCAACTGAAAGCAGCAGAACAACACTTAAACATATTATTACCCCATGATTCGGGCATTTGTAGAAGACTCGGCCAGGGTTGCGGATTGTGGTTGAGACGCGACGGATGACTTTGCGTGATTTGCAGCAGTGGCACCACACCAGCGGCAGCGGGTTGCGATGAGCAATCGGCTGCGGTGCGCGTGCCGGCGAGGGTGTGATGAGACCCACAGGCGATGGTACGGGTTGCGACTTGGCGCATATCTGGTCGTTTCCTGCTGAAGAGTAGGTGGACGAGCAACCAGCGGACATGGTTGCTGCGGCCAGAGCTTCTGATGCTAGGCAGAGTAAGTAGAGAAGAGGAGAAGCGAACGTTGGATATGTTAGTTTCATTACTTGCAGAGTAGCATAGCACCATATATAGTCATAGTCTAGGTTTGGATTCGAACCAGCTACAGGAGCACGTCTTTCTTTTTTCTAAAACTCGGCAGCGTCTCTTTACTGGTACACTAGCTTGTTCTGTACGCCTTCCCAAGTCTTTGATTTTCTTTCCCTTTTTTGCGAGGAAGGAAGGAGGACAAAATTGAGAGTTCCTGGGACTCGAACCCAAGACCTCTCGGTTGAAAACCAAGGGTGCTAGTCACTTATGTGGCGAACATTCCCTGTGGGGAGGACGGCAGACGAACGCATTTTCCTCGCATTTTTCTTCCTATATATAAAAAAGTATGCTACTTGGTGTCCGCTTAGTCAACAAATGATTGTGTCAACCTTGACCGTTGGATTGACATTCAACGTCTGTCGCATTTCTTCAGTCTCTTTTTCCTCGAGCCGCCAAAGCCAAACCAGCGCCGGCCGGACCGCCTGCTCCCGCCTCCCGCGGCTGGCTGTGATCTGCCCCGGCTCCTGTTCGTTCCCATCCGAGGCCTCACCATTGTCCTCTGCCTTGGTTTGATCGTCGCGGCGCCGCCCTCCGGTGTTGTCAACATGGTCAACAACCGAGAGAAATAAGGAGATGACTGTACATGGTGAGGATGACAGTAGGGACCCAGCAGCGCGCGCAGTAATTTTGTTTTTTTGGGACGGAGAAGGGTATCAACTGGGTTGTGCGGGACCCGTGGCCCGTCTAGCCCAGGCTTTTATTTCATATGTTTAGCACATGACCAGCCCAGTTTGTTTTTTTTTTCCTTTCTGAAAATTGCTAGCCAGCTATTTTGTTTTTTGCAGAATAACCAACGTAGGCCTACTTGCTTTTCTACGCCCTACTGGGCCGGAAATCTTTCAAGACGAGGAGGGATGCATTTTGCCCAGAAAATGGGCTATAAGTAATAAGAAATGGGCTATAAGTAATAATAATAAATGGGATGTAAAATGAAAAAATACAGCAAACAGACAATTAGTTCCAAAATACTGTTTTCTTTCGGATTTTGATATTTTAAATTTCATTGTTTTTGTGCGGGTAAAATTTCATTGAATTTAAATTAAGGTATATTTAGATTTAAAATTAATTTGAATCTGGCTAGAAATTTCGGGTTGTATGCTGTTTGGGACATATTTGGAGGCTGACTTGTGGGTCTACTAGGTTGACGTGTACTTTGGCTTTGTCAACTTAGTCCACAAACGATTCTAGCAGCAGTGACCGTTGGATGTTAATCCAACGGCCGTGCTGCTTCTTCAATATCTGATCTTCTTGTTCCAGCCGCCCAAACCAGCTCTGGTGGGACTGCCTGCTCCCACCTCCCGTGGCCGGCTGTGCTGTCGCACAGGCCGCACCGCCCCACCCTACATGTCGGACCCACCAGCTATATCTTCGCACGCAGGGAAGTGCCTCCTTATTACGCACAAAAAAATGAATACCCCCCTGCTAGCAGGGACCCACCATAGTGGGAGGATGACTTGTGGGCCAACAAAGTTGACGGGGATGGAGGGCTTTGTCAACTTAGTCAATATGAACGATTCTAGCTCCAGTGACCATACGATGTCCATCCAACGGCCGTAGTGCTTCTTCAACCTCTGGTCTTCTTGCTCCAGCCGCCCAAAGCTGTGCCGGTCATGCCGCATGCTCCTGCCTCCCGTGGCCGGCTGTGCTGCCGCGAAGGCCTCACCGCCCCCTACTATTCCCACCGCTGGCCAGGCCCTGCGGCGACGGCAGCCTCACACCGCAGCCGAACCAGTGAACCCTCGTACTCCTCTCTGCGCTGGCTTCCACTGCCGCGTCTTCCCCGGCTCCGCGTCATCCCCTTCCTAGGCCTCACCGTCGTCCACCGCCGTGGTGCTCTCCACGCGGCATGGTCAACGTGGTCAAGGAACGACTTCCATCGGAAGAGTACTGTACGTGGAGAGGCTGACAGCTAGGTCCATGGCTACAACCCAGTTTTTTTGTGATTTGCCAAGTAAGTCGCTTTGTCAGGCCTGTTGGGCTGCAAATCTTTCAAGACCAGGAGAGCTTTCATTCGGCTGGCCGAGAAAATGGCCCATCAGTAATGAGAAATGGGCTATACATTTTTAAAACACATCAAACCGGCAATTAGTTTCAAATATCTTTTTTTTCATTTCAAGATTTTAAATTACATTAATTTTTATGTGTGGAGAATTTGTTGGATTTTATATTAATATACATTTATTTTTAAAATCAGTTTGAATGTGAGTCGAAATTTCGGGATTAAAAACAGTTCGGACTGCACCAAAATATGCAAAATTTCATATAATTTTTTAACCGTGGCCACAATTTGGGCTGTAATGCTAACAAAAAGAATATGGGCTCCAAAAAAACCTTAAGAATTAACAAATGGGCTGAAAATTATTAGAAATAATGGTAGATGGGTTGTATGCTGTTTTCCATAGATTTGAGGCTTTCCTAAAAAAAGGTTGACACACAAGCAGTGACTGTTGGATGTCCATCCAACGGCCGTCGTGCTTCTTCAATCTCTGCTCTTCCTGCTCCAGCCGCTCAAACAAGCGCCGATGGGACTGCCTGCTCCCTCCTCCCCGCGGCCGGCTGTGCTGCCGCGCAGGCCTCACCGCCCCACCGTACTCCCATCGCTGGCCTAGCCATCCCTCTACTCACCCACACCTGCTGTTATTCTCCGGCGACGACAGACGAACCAGTAAACCCTCGTACAGTCGTACTCCCCTCCGCATGGGAAACAACTGCCAAGTCTTCCCTGCCTCCGTGCCGTTCCCTTCCTAGGCCTCGCCATCGTCCGCCGCCCTGCTGCTCTCAGCGCGGCCTGGTCAACATGGTAAATGATCGACATGCATCTGAAGTGGACTGTATGTGGAGAGGCCGACAGCTGGGTCCACGGCTGCACGCAAGGACATGCCTCCTTATTACGCGCAAAATAATGATTCCTCCACCTGACATCAGGGACCCATCGAAAGGGCCTCTGTATTTCACAAAAAAAATGTTACCGCCGCTGACAGCTCGGACCCACCAGCTATATCTTCGCACGCAAGGAAGTGCCTCCTTATTACGCACAAAAAAATGAATACTCCCCCTGTTAGCTGGGACCCAGTATAGTGGCAGGCTGACTTGTAGGCCTACTAAGTTGACGGGAACGGAGGGCTTTGTCAACTTAGTCAATATGCATGATTCTAGCTCCAGTGACCGTACGATGTCCATCCAACGGCCGTAGTGCTTCTTCAACCTCTGGTCTTCTTGCTCCAGCCGCCCAAACCAGCATCGGTCGTGCCTCGTGCTCCTGCCTCCCGTGGCCGGCTGTGATGCGGCGGAGGCCTCACCGCAGCCTACTACTCCCACCGCTGGCCAGGCCATCCCTCTACTCACCCACACCCCCTGTTACTCTGCGGCGACGGCAGCCTCACACCACAGCAAACCAGTGCCCTCGTACTCCTCTACGTGTGGGCATCCACTGCCATGTCTTCCCCGACTCCGTGTCGTCCCCTTCCTAGGCCTCGCCGTCGTCCACCGCCCTGGTGCTCTCGGCGCGGCGTGGTCAACGTGGTCAATGAACGGCTTCCATCGGACGTGGACTGTACGTGGAGAGGCTGACAGCTGGGTCCACGGCCACAGCAAGGAAGTGCCTCCTTATTACGTGCAAAATAATTATTCCTCCACCTGACAACGGGGACCCACCAGACGGGCCACCGTATTTTGCCCCCCTGACTGCTAGGACCCACCAGCTACATCTTCGCATGCAAGGAAGTGCCTGACAGTCGGGACCCACCTGGTCGAAGCGTACGTAGCGTTGTCATTCTGGTCGCGAACGTGTACGTACATATGTACTGGTGGATGTAGAGGCGCACACGTGTCGTAGTAGAGGCGGCCAGGGTGCAAGAAATAAAATACGGCCCCGTATGTGTACATACGGGCGGGGTCTCGAATGCCTACTCGCGCATACGTACGGCGAGGGCTCGTTGACATGGCTGGGTCAGAACGGAGAAACAGTGTCGTCGTCGTGTTCATGGGGAGGCAACGGAATGCGTCGTGTTCATGGGGAGGCAACGAAATGCGCCGTGGTCATCGAGATGCAACGGAATGCGTCGTGTTCATCGGGAGGCAACAGAACGCGTGGGAGCCAACCGGCTGGGTCAGAACGGAATGTGTGGTCGTGTTCATTGGGAGGGCTTGGACGGAACATGCAATGGAAACAAGGCCTGGCGTACCGCACAACGGAGGAAACAGACCTCCTACGTTCGGAACAGGGTCCTGTTGATCGGGAGGGGTCTGGCGTACCGCAAAACGAAGGAAACGGACCTCCTACGGTCGAAACGGGGATCCTGTTGATCAGGAGGGGTGTGGCGTACCGCAAAACGGAGGAAACGGACTTGTGTTGGAGCGTTATGGTCGAAACAGGGGTCCTATTCATCGGGAGGGGTGTGGCGTACCGCAAAACGGGACTCCACGGGATACTGTTCATCTCCACCGTCGACCCCCTCCAGCATCCACGAGCTACTGTTCATCCACCGTCGACCCCTTCCAGCCTCCACCCGCGACTGTTCATCCACGGGCTCCTGTTCATCCAGCCTCCACCGCGCGCTACTCCATCGGCTACTGTTTAACCAGCCCTCTCCACGGGCTCCTGTTCAACCACCCCTCCACGGGCTACTGTTCATCCTACCCTCCACCATCTACTGTTCATCCAGCCCTCCATGGGGTCCTGTTCATCCAGCCCCAACCGGCTCGATCAAACGGGGTCCTGTTCATCCAAAGGCAACACCACGTGGTCCTGTTCATCCACCCCCACCGGGAACTGTTCATCCAACCCCCCCCCCCTCCCGCAACGCTCACTGTTCATCCAGAGGCACCATCGATCGGCTTCAGTTAGCAGCAGTAGCGAAGGAATCGCTCGAT